>NC_142939.1:32839890-32857390 GCF_046866305.1 Octopus bimaculoides
CTCATAAAGGGTCGGCATAACATAACGGTTCGGCAAAAGACACAGATATAATCAATACCAGGTTTTTAAAAAAAATAAATAATGAGGTCGACTCATTCGACTAAAAATTCTTCAAGGTGGTGCTCTATCATGGCCGCAATCTAATAACTCATACAAATAAAAGATGAAATATATATATATAATATTTCTTCATATCATATATATATATATATATATATATATATATATATATATATATATATATATATATATATACACTTACACATATATGTATACATATATATGTGGGAATATATATACACATATATATTTAATACTTCTTCGTTGTATTATGCATTCGTTACTTTTGCATCTGTTTTTTTTATTGAGATTATATAAAAATGAAGTTGTTTCCTTTAATTTGCTGATTTTCTATACACAGAGCGAAAAGATATCGTGAGGAACATCCGTTATTTTAACGAGATACATCTTGTAACCACCTGAAGAGACACAGCTACACTGTCGGATACTCCTAAGCCAGTTGTTAAGCATTCCGCCTGTGAGGGATCGATGCTAGATAGGTCGAAACAATTCTAGTGATTAATGAGCATTTTTGGATCTTTCATCTTCCTTCTCTGTCGTTAATCAATATATATATATATACATATATATATATATATATATATATATATATATATATATATATATATATATATATATATATATATATATATATATATATATATATATATATATATATGTATGTATGTATGTATGTATAAATATATGTTTGTGTGTGTGAGTGTGTGTATACACAGGTTAGACAAAATAATGGAAACTCCTTAATGTTTAGAAATATTAATATTTCTAAGTCTCTCTAAAGGTGACTACGGCAGCGGTACTGGATATTAATAGTTATCGCCAAGGTAACATGGGAGTCCAGAAAAATAGGACGAATGCTGCCGTTGATTAGCTCCAAGAGGCCATCGCCTGATTCAGCTGCTCTACATTGTAGATGCCAGACCAGCAAGGGGAAGCGGCTGACCTTCCCTGTTCGAAGATATTTAATTGACACAGGTTCGTGTGTCAAGTAGCTAATCAACGGCAGCATTAGTCTTATTTTAGCTAATCAATGGCAGCATTCGTTCTATTTTTCTGGAATGTCATGTTTGCTTGGCGATGACTATTAATATCCAGTCGTCGTAGTCTCCTTTAGAGAGACTAAGAAATATTAATATTTCTGTTTTTGAAAACCAGTGGATGTATTCCACTGAATTTAGGTAAATAATCCTTCGAACAGACGGTTAGTAGCGACAACTGCCTGGTTCGGCTGCTCCACATTGATAAGGGGCAAATACCCTGAAACCAGTCTGTATATGCCAGACCAGCAAGGGGAAGAGGCTGACCTCCCCTGTTCGAAGGTTATAATGGAGACAGGTTCGTGTGTGACATAGTTAGCCAGAGGCGATGGCCTCTTGGAGCTAATCAACGGCAGCATTCATCCTATTTTTCTGAACTGTCATGTTAGCTTGGCGATAACTATTAATATCCTTAAATTTTCAAACAAATATATTTTAATGTTGGGTAGGACCGCCTATGGCAATAATTACAGCTTAAATTCTACGAGGTATGGACTCGTACAACGTTTGAATTGTTTCCAACCAAAGGAATTTTGGGCCATTCTACAGCTAAAACAGTCTGCAGTTCTTGTAGTGATGATAGTGGAGTATATAGACTCCTTACTTTTTTTTCTAAAATGCACCACAAATGTTCAATAATATTGAGATCTGGGGACTGCGGTGGCCAGATAAGCTGTTCAACTTCACTAGAATGTTCTTCGTGTCATTCAGTAAAAGCTTTAGCTGTGTGAATTGTTGCATTATCATCCTGAAAGATTGCGCATCCCTCCGGAAACAGTTCCATAACCATAGGATGAATTTGATCTGATAAAATGCTTAAACAGTCTTGACTATTAATTCTACCATGAAGCGAAGCCATTGGGCCGGTGGATTTCCAAGATACAGCCTCCCACCACCAGATCATCACATATCCACCTCCATGTTTAACAGTTGGACGAAGGCAGTCTGGGTCAAATGCTTGTTTTGGCTGTCTGCACAGGTATACTGGGCCGGTGGTCAGAAATAAGGTAAATGGTGACTCGTCCGAGAAAATAGCATTCTTCCACTGATATAGGGACCAATTCTGTAGGTTTACACCACTCGAAACCTTTTGCATCATTTGTTTTTGGAAGTAGAGGTTTTCTGATTGCAGCCCTCCCGTGAAATACGGCTTTGTGCAGGTCGCGGCGAACACTTTTTTGGAAACTGGGTTCTCGAGTTGGTCATTAAGCTCTGCAGTAATTTTGGGAGCTATACTTTTGTGATCCTTTCAAACAATTTGCGTAAGAGTCCGAGGGTCCCTATCTGAAAGTTTTGGTTTTCTTCCGGAGTTTTGTTTCGACGAGGAGGTGTTTCCCTCCTTCTCAAAGCCTGTTATTACTTTGTAGACAGTACTTCTTGGTACACCAAACATTTCAGTTGTAGAATGACTGCATTTTGAGGTAGTTATCATCTCTACAGCATACAAAGGTACTGTACTAGCAGTTAACGCTTCATTACCAAAGACAAGCGAATATTGTCATCATAATTATTACTGAAGCAACATTTCTGAATCTATACTGCATGCAATCTCTAATATGCTTCTAATCTGAACCTGTTTTCAAATAGAAAAATTAACACAAATGTCACGACTCGGGTATAAATAAATTTACGAAGAGAAAAGTCGTGAGAGTATAATAACATATTTTAGCGTAATTATAAAAAAAAAGCTACACTCTAAGTGGTGATGTAAAAAATGAGACACTACTTCCTTTCCAACCTAATACATACACACAGGAATACAAACTTACAAACATACATATACATACACACTAACATGCATACCAACAGACACGTGCATACACATACATACACACACTCATACATTTCGTATATATATATATATATATATATATATATATATATATATATATATATATATATATATATATATATATATATATATATAAGAAGTAAGGAGCAAAATCCTTCAAAAGGATGTTAAACATTCAAGTCCGCCAGTTCAATCCAAGAAAAGAATGTATAAAAACTATATATTCAATTTGGTATAATCAGTAAATAAAGAAAACAGAAAAGAAAAAGATATAAGCGTAGACGATCTTTTAATACAGAGTTGGAACAAATTTAATTTATCTCAGATTTGTTCTTCTGTTAAGGAAAAGAAATTATCTTGTTTTTATCTTCGTGATATCTCACTTAATGTTAGCGGGATCAATTTCATGGGTGCCAAAATTATTGATTTTTCCAATAGCTAGGGTGGTTGTGATGGTTTTGATTCTAATATAAGATTTAATAATAATGAAGTGGATAGCTTTTTGCTTAATAATTGTTGACAGCTTAAGTAGGGGTGGAAATTCCCTTTGTGATTGTAGAAACGAAGGAAATTGTTTATTTGGATTTTTTTTTATAGACGTTCATCAAGCTAAAATCATTTCTGAGGTTAATGGTTTCTTTTATATTGGTTTTTCTGCTAATTATATTAAGAAACGGGTTTCGAATCATTACCATTTCTTTAGGAACAGAAATAGGGCTTCGTCTTAGTAATATCATCTGGAATCTTAAAAATAATAATGAAACGTTCTCTATTGAATGGAACATTTTAGGAACGGCTCCGGCTTATAAGATAGGTAATAAGTCCTGTTCTCTTTGTTCTGAGGAATTATTTTTGATATTATTTTATAGAACAAAGCGGGTAAATTCAAACTTTGTAAGAGGATTTTTCTGTGTTCATAGGAATAAATGTGTGTTTAAAAATTTTAAATAAGTCTATTATAGGTGTTTTTTAACCTTAATTAAGATTTGGCTTGTCTCACTTATATATTCCCTGCTACATAAACATCGGATGGTGTAAAAGTATTCTAGGTCAGCATGTGCGTTTGCAAAATCTATGTTCGGAAATGAATATACTACACCACAGAATTAGCTCGAATACTTTTTCTGAAGTCGTGTGGATCACAGACGTTCTGAAAGTTTCCCCATACACCTTTAATTTAAAGACTATAGCATTTTTTATTAACATTTCCTAAGCTTATAATTCTGCTTTTTGAATCAGAAGCTAATTTGAATAATAGTTTGAAGTGCTTAATCATCTCATATTAGCATTTTGTTGAGTCACTACTTGCAGGGTTTGCTCGAAATTCTAGGAAAAGAATTCGAATCATTTCTTCACGTTTATGATTAGTGGAACCAAAGTTTAAATAATCTCTGGTGAATGTCAACTTGTGATGTGCAGTTGCCATCAAGCCAATTGTTTGTCAATAATGAGTTTATCTCAAAAGCCCATTTTATAGTCTTTTTCGTTTCTCAAACAGTATTCATTTTCTTTTTCAGTTCCTCGGGCGGACGCTTAGGTAAATAATTCCAGCCGCACAACTGTGTTTGACAGCATCATGTACGCTAAATGTATGAGAAATATGGAGAATTTGTATATGAATATGTGTATGTATGTATTTATCAATCTACCTATCTATCTAATGTTATATCAAAAATCCACAAATCTTAAATACAGCTTAAACACACAAGGGAGCTAAGCTTCGACGTAAAAAAGATCTTAGTGGTTTATTAAGTGTCTGGTGGTCTACTTTTAAATTGCGACAATATGTATTTCTTGAAATGTAGACACAGAAAAAGATCATGTTCCTGTAATTCATGTATTCCTTGGAGGTTCCCAAATGTTTTATGCGATACAGTTTTTCAAGAGAACATACTGAGCTTTTCGACCCGTTGATATATGCATGTGTATATATGTGTGTGGTGTGTGTGTGTGTGTGTGTGTGTGTGTGTGTGTGTGTGTGTGTGCGTAAATATATGCATATATATATATGCGTGCCTATGTGTGTGTATTAATATGTATTTATGTGAATATATGTGTGTGCGTGTCTGCGTGTGTATGTATGTATATATATATATAACAAATAATAAATGAGTATATGCATATATACGTACAGGTATGTGCATACCTACGTCTACCTGTATATATAGGTGCATATTTGGGTACAGGACATTGCAAACAAAACGTAGACAAGAAAATAATAATAACCAGAGTACAGAAAACACACAAGCCACATAGAGAACATTTTCCTTCATCAGCTACTCCCATTTTAACACCGGCGTTTCGAAGAGTTGGGCAGGACGTATCGTTAAAATGGCTCTTCCCATGGACCGCAAATTAAATTTGTATACACAAATTAAACATGTGCCATGGAGGAATGTAGTGGAGGACAAAAAACAAGACAGGAAAACAAACGGAAAAGAAAACAAGACAGGAAAACAAACGGAAAAGGCTATGCCGCCAGACGTGAAAAATTATGTGTATATGAACGCTGTGAGGCACGAACTGAAAGCCGGGACGAAGTAAGTTCGCGTGTTTGCTCGGCGATAGCCAAGGAAGAAAAGGATTAGTGACCGGAAGCATGTGACCAGGGAGGGGTAAGGAAGAGAGAGAGTGGTAGAGGGAGAAACAAGGGGAGGAAATAGAAGAATAGGTGCGCAACGAGAGAAAGAGAGGAAGAGAGAAATATAGTAGTGACAGAAGGAAGCGAGAGGGGAAAGAGAGAGATATAGTAGTAACAGAAGGAAGAACGAGAGGGGTAAAGAGAGATACGTAGTAGTAACAGAGGAAGAACGAGAGGGGGGAACAGTGATATAAAAGTAATATATATAGCTGTGTTAATTAGTAAATTAGTAAATCCACAATGGATGCGAAATAGAAAATCCTTTCACTTAATTCATATTGTGAACTCACTTTTCCACTCGTGTGCATGTTCTCATTAATAAACGAGATAAGGATTAAAATGTTTAAAATTATTAAAATATGAACTTGAAATTATGACTGTTCAATACATCCATACTAAAAGACTGGTCTTTTTTTCTATTTCTATTTTACCTTACATCATCACCACAAATTTACTTAACATAATTCATTAGTCGCTGGAATGGATATATGATAAGAAGATTCCTTCTCGAAGGCACTGTTCCGGGTTCAGTACCACACTGTGACATCTTGGCCTAAAGAAATACGTCTTTTTTATTTTCACTTTTCTCTTCACTCTTACGTTTGATTTATTTATCCTATCTTCTTCCTTTATCCTTAATTGTTTTATGAACTTTTCTTACTTACCCGTACGCCAAGCTAAGTACAATAAATTATCACCTTCACCCACTTCAGCCTACCAAGAATCTAGCCTAGCAGACTCCTTCTCGCCCGGATCATTGACCGTGGATATCATATTACACCCTTTTCTTAACCTGAACAGCCAACATAGCTGCTCATTCTCCCATTTCACATTCACCCTCGACAGGCTCTAGCCACATCCTGGTTGTATTCTTGGGATATTCCTTTGCTTTGTAAAAATGACTTCTCATCTGATGATTATGGACTGTTCCGGGTTCAGTCCCACACTGTGACATCTTGGCCTAAAGAAATACGTCTTTTTTATTTTCACTTTTCCCTTCACTCTTACGTTTGATTTATTTATCCTATCTTCATAAAACATATATATATATATATACCTTGTTGTACCATTCTTATGAATTTATATATATATATATATATATATATATATATATATATATATATATATATATATATATATATATATATATATATAGTTTTTGTATTTGGTTTACAAGATCCTTTATTTGAATTCGTGTGCTGAAGTGTATTTTATTGTGTCTTGAAGAGTCATTCGCTTTTACTGCTTTATTACCTAACACACTTTATTACATAACATATACCCACTTAAACGTGTATGTTACGTTAGAACACACTGTACTGAAGTAGATACTATGAGAAAAACTCTCATATTCGCTTTTGGTGCAAAATATACACTTGCTTGTATCGCTATCGGGGCCATTAACCCCCTACATCATTAGCAACGAGTCCACCAGAAACGTGATTTCGACTTGCCTTGGTTTCGTCAATGATGGATACTTGATCGCTAGAGACAGCAGCGATTCCTCTCCAAGCCAGAGATATATAGGAGAACAATGCCTGAACAGGCGCTGGCGACACCAGCCCCAGTGAGCTTGTTACTACTGTCTCTGTCTATATATATATATATATATATATATATATATATATATATATATATATATATATATATATATATATATATATATATATATATATATATATATATATATATATATAACTTTTGAGATTATTATATTGTTAGAATGTTAAATGTCGGGAAAAATGACAACGTGCAGTTAGGGATATACTACTAGCTTGCTGATATTTCATTAAATATCAAATACTTAAGTAACTGGAACCAATATGATCTATGCGCTAGTGCTATTACTGAATAATTTATAAATATGATTAAGTGTCAAGTGTCAATATAACCAATTTTACTTTATCATGACTTGCCATACCGTCATTTATTTAAACACATTAAATTCACGAAACTTAGAATTTACACATACTTGTATATGTGTGATCTGTGTGTGTGCATGCATATATTCATATATATATATATATATATATATATATATATATACGCATATATACATACTTTACCCAACACACATACATATATGTACGTTGAGAGAAAGATATAATAACTGAGAAGAAATTCTATACATTTCAGTAAGACTGACTTTTGATCTGTCTGGAAGGCATTACTTCGTTGAGGTATCCATACAGAATAACTGAATAAAAAATAGGTACATCTTATTAAGTATATTTTAATACAGTTGTCTGAGTGGACGAAATATTTTCATTTTGAATTAGTTGTATTGATATTGGTATAAAGTAACGAGGGTAACATATCGTAAGTGTAGAAGTGTTCATGCAGCTAGTGAAATACATTTTTGAAATATAGCATTTCACCTATAAATTATTTGAGGAGATTGATTTTAAAGAAACCTTGAATTTATATTCTTATTTATGATATAGTGCTTTCGTTTTGGGATTTGATTTGCAAGAAACTTAATCAGTAAGCATGTAGCATCGCGGAAGGCCTATTATAACATGGGAGCATGTGATTGATGAGGTTGTGTATTGCAACGAAAGAATCTAACGAACCTAGCTGCTTGATTGAATGTCCTAATGATTGATCAAACAAACAATAGACTAATTGATTAGTTAAATGTTTGACTAGTTCACAAATAATGAAAGAATGCTGGCAACTTTTTCCCGTCTTATAAGGGTAAATACTCATTGTTTTTCTGCTGTTTTCACAGCTTTACTGCGTTCGAAATCGATTTCTTGTCTGTAAAATATCAACATATTTGGCGCTTCCAAAGTTTGCTTATAAAATATCGTAAAAACGTATGTTTATTATTGACAAAATGATATGCACGAGATACAAAATGTTTTCCAATTCAACACTTTTATTTTGATGTCATAATTATAAATTAGCCAACAGATTCTGGGTATGCAGAATATTTAAGTATGCATCAAGATTTAAATAATTTCTCAAATACTCCAAGCTTTTTGAGGTTGGATATTTTTGTAAGAGAAATCCTATTATTCTATATCATTTGTTGTTACAGTGTGCAACATTCTAGCATTCTTATATATATGTATATATGTTGTACTAGGTTGATACTCTCTTGTTACTTCACTGTTAGAAGGACAGTGAATACAACTGTACTTCATAATTTGCAATGTGAAATAATGTAAAAATAAGGAAATATTGGATATTACATAATTTTTTTTTAAATGTTAGAATCACTTCAGTTGTGTTTGAACTACTGATGCAATTTAAAATGAAACAAATCGAACGAAAGAAAGAAATATCACTAACTTACGCTGATGATTATTATACAATCGTCAATTGCAGCTTTATTTATCCGTAAATTCCGATAGGTGGCCGTATAATTTGACTACCCAATACTTTTGTGTGGGTCTGTGGATAATAGTTTGGGTGATGAGAAATATTCGGTGCTAGTGTGTGTGGAGTGGGAAGGTGTTTATGTGTGAGTGTGTGTAATGGTATGTGAATGGAGCAATGAGTTGAACAGTATGTATGGGTATGTGTATAGATTCTTGTGTGTGGTGAGGTACCGAGGTAGGTGGTATGCAGGTGTATAGGTGTGTAGGTGCATGGGGAGGGCAGTTGAAAGTGGGATATGTGTGCCAATTCATGTGGATATGGTTCCAGATGAAGAGAAGTTGTGAGCTGAGACCATATGGCGCAAAGAAGCGAAGAGAGAAGATTAATTCCTTTTCAAGGCAAAGGCAGGAGTTCGGGTGGCCCCGTGCAGAGACAGTACGAATACAGATGTTGTAGCGAATGACCGGTAGAGCGGAAGTTGCGCGAGACCGAGCTGTTATAACCGAGTCTGTCTCGGGTTTGCTACGCGAACCAGTCAGCCAAGCGGCATCCCGTTTGGCGAAGGATAGAGAGAGTAGGAGATGCAGTAAGTAACGTTGCTAGAGGTATAGGCAAAGGAGTCGGTGACGTGAGAGGTACGGTGATGAGTGCCAGTGAGGATGGTGGTGTTGGAGAGCTAGGGGCAAGTGCGACAGCTTGGGCGAGATCAGGGGTGGGGCCAGGCTGAGAGACAGGGAAGAGACTGTGTACCAGAAGGTCACGCAGGTTATGGACTCGTTTGAAGTAGCTTAGAGAAGATGTGCGATGTGGATGGGTCGGACTCGAAACGCTAGAAGGCTTGGAGGATGGTACATTGGAGGGGTAGGGTGTAGTCGTAGTAGGCAGGGATTGTGAGTGAGTGCGTTTCTAGTGGATGGAAGTAGTGAGAGCGGAGTGGTGTATGCTAACAGAAATGTCGATAAATTCGAGGGAAGATTTAGAGATATTGCAGGGGAATTCGAGAGCAAGATGGAAGGTTTGGACAACGGAGAGGTATGAGTCTAGATGTTCTTGTGAGGGGGCTAAGATAGGTAAGGATACAGCAAGTTGGTGTATTAGTTTGACGCTCAGGAGAAATGGAAAAGTCTTTGACGCTTTGATTCTACGTTCTTCGACAGAAAGTGATAACAGGTAAAAGAAATTGGAGAGGAAACGAAAAAAGCGGAGAGAAGGGAAAATGTGTAGGGACTAACAGTTTAACATGATGAAATGTTCGAAAGAGGCTGAGGTTAGGGGGGATAATGACGGTGACAGAGTTATGTGCAAGCGCGTGTGTGCATGTAAAGATGATGAGTGTGAGTGTGTATAATGGCGAGTGCGGGTGAATACATGCGTGGGTGAACCGAAAATTATGTGCGCCTGTGTGTGCGAATGAGAGCGTCTGTGTGTATGTGTATAAGTAACCCAGTGTGAGCGTTGTATGGAGGGATGTGCGTTCCATGTCTCTATGCATGTGTGTGAGTATGGACCTGTGTATATGTTTTTGAAGCTGTGTATACTACATGTGTGGGGCGCTGTCAGGTGTGTGTGTGTGTGTGTGTAAAACCTTGCATGTAGAAGTTAATGTATGCTTGTTGGTGTAGTGTTTGCACATGGGTGTGTTAGTGCATGAGGTGTGTGTGTGTGTGACTCTATAGTGTGTATATGTATTGAGTATGCAAAAGCTGTGTGCGTGTGTATATCGTCTGTTTTTGCGTGTTGTGTGCGTTAATAATGTGCTTTGTAGGAGAATGCATGGAGGTTTAGAATAGCGGTGACGTGAGTTAGGAGTAGGGAGGCATTGAGCGCTAGTGTATGTAGAATGAGAAGGTGTGTGAGTGCATGTTTATGCTAGTGTGTGGGGTATGTGCATAATGGTACACTGGGTGCGTACTAAGTTGAACAGTGTGTGTGGGTGGTTTTATAATAAGTGTGTGTGACGAGGGTACTGAGTTAACTGGTGTACAGGTGTGGAGTAGAGAAGGAGCAGTTAAACGTTAGATATGTGTGTGAAAGTGTGAAGGATTTGTTTCAGATGAAGAGAGATGATGAATTAAGACCACAAGGAGCAAAAGAATGAAAAGAGTAAATCTATTCTTGTTCACAATGGATACGAGAGTTCAGGTGGTCGCTGTGCAAAGAGTATCTGAATACAGAGAGATGTTGTGGCGAATGACCGGTTGTGACGAGGTGGCAAGAGACCGGAGTGTCGTTGCCGAGACTGGTGTCGCGAAGATATCTACGTAGGGTGAAGTGACAAGCAATGAGTTGAGACTGGGTCTCAAAGTCATGGTCGCCTCTGCACAGCCGGCGTAGACGAAGGAACTGGGAGAGGATGGTGTAGGTAGGGTGGTAGGAGGAGAAGTTGAGATAGCAGTGTAGTTTGTAATGGATGGAGGTGGTAATAGCAGGATGGTAGATGTTAACAGAAATGTTGAGAAATTCTAATGGGGAAGTTGAAAACAGTGCGTATATATACATATATATATATGTATATGTATATATATATATATATATATATATATATATATATATATATATATATATATATATATATATATATATATATATATATATATATATATATATATATATACACACATATATATATATAAATACTTGTATCCTGTGAATAGATAAGATGATTTTAGGGTGATTACCCGTAATGGTTGCTGAAATTGGTTCTCTATGATATGTGACATAAGTGGTGATTATTAAGTCACCACTTATGATACATATGTGTCATTGCTAACATAATTGATAGCTAACAGAATTTCTTCTGATGGAATTCATTTTTTATCTTACATATTATTGGAGATGGTATCTTTTACTGACGATTCATGAAACTTATGTTCGTGCATTTTAAAAGACGATGGATTATCTTGAACTGGAGAAAGTGAACTACTTCTTTGTTTATGCTGTGTGGGGAAGTATGTGTAATTTTCTTAACATCATTTCAAGAAATGATGTTATGGTATTCGGCTCATAAAAATATTTCAGAAGTTCATACGAAGGTATTTATTGTTTGTACCTCACAGTTATAGTGAAGGCCATTAAAACAGGGGAAACGCGATAGGTTAATACAGAGGAGATTGAAGTTAGAGAAATTACTGAGAAAATTTCGATGTTATGTTACGAAGAGGGATTGTAATATCTGGAAGTCAACAATGGAAGAACATTAGGTACAAGAAACGAAATCATAAAATTGTTCTAATGTTTCCATCGTAAGTATGAGAGAAGTAAAATATCCCATTTCTCTGTGAATCAGAATGATGTAATCGATGTTCTAATACACTTTTCTCCTACAACAGTTTAAAGATAAGATTTTGGAATCTATATAAGATTAGAGATTGAAAGAAGAAAGAGTGAAATGATGCAATACTACTCCTCAGGTAAAACCAACAAAGGAACACCTACTGAGGTGGTACGTGTATTGACATGGAAATCTGGTGAAGTAGTATGACCGTGAAATATGTTTACTGAGATGTTGAAAACCTCATATTATGTTTGCCATTATCCATTCACCACAACGTTAATATTGCAATACATAACGAATTATTCATAATAATTTACATAAAACATCATCGGCAACTAGTACCTCACAACAGAGTCAATGAAGAAGATAGTTACAATAAAAATCAGAACAGATGACAAGTATGGATATTTACTTTAACAAATTTTAGGTAGTTTACTTCTGGAACGCTTAAGTGTCGTAAATGCACTTAACTCTAAACCTCAAATGCCATATGCTTACTACCAGCTATTTTCTGAATATGAACTCGCAACATCTCCTTTACTTGTTAATTTACAAATATCTATTCCCAAATTTACTTATTGCACAAACTTCATAACATAGTACTGCGCTGTCATCTATACGGACCGTTTGTACACAGGCATGTTGGCTTCTCATCGCTATTACTGTGGCTTCTGCTGTTTCAGGCTGATAGTTTGGTTATTTTATTCTCTCAGATACATTAAAAAGACTTTACTCGCATCTTCTTATCGCTTGTATTTTGTCCATACCTTCATCTTCTCAGCTCCAAGCTCACAATAATCAAGTATGTCAGGTTTTTCTTCTTATATCTGCTCACCACCTGTTGTTTTTTCTCCTCTCTGCAGACACCGACTTGTAACTTTTCAAAAGTAATATTCTCCACGTCAAAATCATTTGCAATTTGCAATCCCGTAACAAATGCCAATAATATCACTCTTTACCTAGAGAAAAGTGATTTGAATTTAAATGTCGGCTGGAGCCTGGCTAAATTATTATTATTTGAGATGTATATATAATGATACTATAAGCAAAAGTTGGGTTAGAACATGTTCAAAACAGAATTTAGTACACAAGTCGGTGTTCACGAAGAATCTATCCACAAGCCCATTTAATCCATTCCATTTTTGTATGTCACTGTATTTCAAGACTGAATATATTTATAGAAAAATTCATACAGGTGAGGCCCACAATGAAGTACTGCACTTCCATCTGGGATGGGGTTGCTACTGCGCGCATTGACATCATGGATGACATTCGTTGCAGGATCACTCAGCTTGCTGGTACCCCATTGTTAATGAGCTCACTCTAGGCTGCAACTCATAGACATACTGTATCTTTGCTATTTCTCTCCCCGTCTCTCTCTCTCTCTCTCTCTCTCTCTCTCTCTCTCTCTCTCTCTCTCTCTCTCTCTCTCTTCTCTCACTTTTTTCTTTCTTTCTCTCTCTCTCTCTTTCTCTCACTTTTTTCTTTCTTTCTCTCTCTCTCTCTTTCTCTCACTTTTTTCTTTCTTTCTCTCTCTCTCTCTTTCTCTCACTTTTTTCTTTCTTTCTCTCTCTCTCTCTTTCTCTCACTTTTTTCTTTCTTTCTCTCTCTCTCTCTATCTCTCTCTCTCTCTCTCTCTCTGCCGTAGCCTTTTCTATATTTATCATAACGGGATCCAGTTCCTGAAACTGCTTCAACAATCAGGTGGCCACGATACACCCGTTCCTCCTTATCTCGTCATCCTTCTTTTGACTTAAACCTCCCATTCCTACACTAACCACTAAATCCAGTCTTCTTTCCTTAGAACATAGGCTCCTTGAACTATTCTCTTTGCCCACATGTTTCCTGACCTGCAGTAGGACGATTACCAGCATATGCAATGTATTACGGATAATTTAGTCTCGTCCAAACTCGGCAAATAAAATCCATAAGTATATTTAGAAACCTGAAAATAGTTCCAGATTACATTACAATATTCAAAGACAGAATTAGAGCAATGGATATAGCAACATTTACATATGACATTAGTCCATATTCAGAAAGAAATTTGATAGATTCTAATAGTGTATATCAGATGTAAGCAAAGCGTACACAAAAGTTGCAGAAGTCCCTCTATCAGAACGTATTAAAACTAGATATCATAGACTCGCTGGCGTAGTTAGCGATAGCAGCGTGCCTAAAATGATGACTAAATTATTCCCTAGACGTAGTTAATAACATCTATTAGTAACGATGTAATAAATATAAGAATTATCTGATGTAGTAAGGGCAGAGTTTTCGAGTGGTGATTCAAGGTACAGCTAACTCTACTCTAAACAAATAATTATACCATTGTTTATGAGACAGTAAAGATCTGGATGCAAAAGACTGATAAATTCTATACAAAAGTGCTTATGTGTTAACTGTTATATTTTTACATCATAATCTGCAATGAATGCAAAATTCGAATGTCCTAAATAAGACGTTAGACAATATAAGCTTGTTGTACTGTGCAATTATGAATGTTCCTTGTTTATGAACGATATTTTTAAATGGCAAAAAAGTATATATGATTGACGATAGTTGTGAAAATATTACATTATCAAGAGTGGAAAATATCTTGCAATGGGAACTCAAAAAGATGTACCAGACGAAAAAGAAGATAAAGAGGAAGACGATTGATGATACTTTTCAGGGTGGATTCGTCCGCCAATTGAATGCATAGATACACAAATGATTATAAGAGTTGCTCTGGGGTAAGAAGCTTGCTTCCCAACCACCTGGTTCCGGGTTCAGTTCCACTACGTGGCACCTTGAGCATCTTCTATAGCTTCAGGCTAACCAAAGCCCTGTGAGTGGATTTGGTAGGCGGAAACTAAAAGAAGCCTTCGTATATATGTGTGTATGCATGCGCGTGAATATATATATATGTGTGTGTGTGTGTGTGTGTGTGTGTGTGTGTGTGTGCGTGCGTGCGTGTTTTTGTGTATGTGTTTGTCTCCTATACCACTTGACAACCAGTGTTGGTGTGTTTACGTCCCTGTAACATAGCGGTTCTGCAAAAAGACCGATAGAATAAGTATCAGGTTTTAAAAATAAGTACTGGGGTCGAGTCATTCGACTAAAAATTCAGGGCGGTGCCCCAGTATGGCCGTAGTCTAATCACTGATACAAGTAAAAGATAAAATATAAAAGATATGTGCAAATATTACAAATAAAATGCACATAGTGAAGACGCATGGCTTAGTGGTTAGTGTTTTCGGCTCATGATCGTAAGGTCAAGAGTTCCATTGCCCATCATGCGTTAGGTCTTTGAGCAAGACACTTTATTTCACATTGCTCCAGTGCACTCAGCTGGCAAAAATGGGTAGAATCTGTATTTCAAAGGGCCAGCATTGTCATACTCTGTATCACGCTGAATCTTTCTGAGATCTACGTTAAGGGTACATGTACCTGTCAAGTACTCAGCCACGTGCACGTTAATTTCACGAGCAGTCTGTTCTGTTGATCGTATCAGCTGGAACCCACGTCATCGGAACCGACAGGGAGTCAATACATTTAAACTACACTAACTATTCCGGAAAAAAAACAAAATAAGGGGAACGGCTAGAAGCCAATATTATTTGATAGAACAACATTTCAAAAGCATTATCTCTAAACGTGAGATGAGAATTAAAGTGTTAACATCTGCAAGCACGCGAGATGACAGTGATATTTGCCGACGCCAGTAAGTAGGTATTATCAGGAATAATCTCTAGAACTGTTGAAATACCAGTAGCATAAATTCATATAAACGTCGCCTGAACGACTGCACGATATTCCTACACACACGCTTAGACTAAGAATAACATCGAAACGCAATCTAAGTACAGTTCACTAAGCTATATACTATGAGCCTCATTAAGAAAATACTCTGAAAATGTGATGAAACCTATAAGATGGAAATAATTCTTCCGCGGTGAGAGGTTAAGTGAAATACCGGCAAATATTTATTGAGTTAGAAAGCTAAAATTCCTTCAGATCAACAAATTACATAGAATATTCAAAACATGAAAATGTAGAATACGTGATCATTTTAATAAATGCTTCCTCATCAGAACAAATACTTCACAATCATCCAGAAGAACATCGTTATGCATATCAGAAACATCTTCCAACATACAAACACTTGCAGAATACTTATATATATATATACATATATATAAACACACACACACACACACACGTGTATATAGGAATTAAAGGGTAATACATACCATAAACTGTTATACAAGTTCAAAAGGTAAATAAGTTTATTACTATCAACTAAAACATCATGAACATAGGAAAAGATAGTTTTCGATCCAATTGCCTACCTAATAAAATGCAGAGTATCATGTCCCTTCAAAATATAAAATATATACATGTAATACATTAATTTTAGGAACACCCCAATATAAATACAGTCCAACTGCAGTTTAAAGGGTATCAAACATATCATTCTGCAGAATCAGCTCAAACAAAATAGTGAATTTCGATGCATCTATATAAAAATCGCTTATTTATATACATCAATAATTCGGGAGCACATTTATCATGATTAGTGACCTTGATCTTCACACGATAACAATGAATGGCACACAAGAACGACTGCGAATTTTTCCGAGATTATCTATGACAGAAAGAAAATTTCATGTAAGTTTATTCGCCGTAGACATCTCAAACTATTAGGCCCTACCATTGGTCTAGTAGTTATAGGGTTGATGGCCTACTAATTTCCAAGCGTGGAGGGGCATGGATCAATAGTCAGCGCGTCGGACTCACAAACACGAGGTAGTTAGTTCGATTCCTGGACTGGGCTGTGTATTGTGTTCTTGGGTAAGACACTTTATTTCACATTGCTCCAGTTCACTAAGCTGTAGAAATTAGTTGCGGCGTCACTGGTGCGAAGCTGTATCGGCCTTTACTTTGGAAAACATCAGCGGTGTGGAGAGGAAAGGCTGGTATTCATGGGAGACTGCTTGTCTTCCATAAACAACTTTGTCCGAGCTTGTACCTCGGAGGGAAACTCTTTAGGTACAATACCACGTTCATTCATGACCGAAGGAAGTCTTTAATTTCCTAGACAAATTGTTGAATAAGTTTGTGGAAAAGGATTGATAACAACATTACAATTACAATCATTCACTATATAGTTAACATTTTAGATTCACCAATGGCAAATTCCACTCCTATAAAAAGAAAAATTTGTAGTCGACACGCATATTCAACAACTCTGGAACATTCGGTTATTATTTAGAATCTTGTAGATGTCTCAAGTAGAATAATGTTCAAGCTAACCTCTGACTGAGGTATTTTCAATCACTGTACAAGCAATTAGGATGGTGCAG
>NC_142939.1:32862390-32907390 GCF_046866305.1 Octopus bimaculoides
TAATTTTTTCTATTACAGAATAATTAAAATTAATGAAATTAAGCGAACGCAGATCGCGAAAGAAATAAAAATAAAGAGAGAGAACTCATGCGACAACCTGTTATATTATCAATGTTTACCTATAACTTTCATTGACTCTGTCATTTCACATCATCGCAAGTTTTGTCGCTTATATGTCTATGCGTCTTTCTGTTAGTAAATGTCCATCCTTATCAAGCGTATTTTACCTTCAAAATTTTTTTTCTGTTTTGTCGTTTTGGAAATATATTTCTAGCAAATTATACAACAAAATATTTTATTTCTCTTATTTCCAAAGCGCTTATGACGGCGAGCTGCCAGAATCATTACCGCGACTTAATGCTTAAAGGCATTTCCTCCGTCTTTATGTTTCAAGTTCAATTTTCACCGAGAACAACTTTGAGTTTTATGTTTTCGCGAAAATACCTGCTGCTCCAACTGTTAAATAATTTGCTTTTCACTCACACTATTTTCAATACTTCAATCTTCCCCACTCCATCTCTCACGCTCTCCTATTTCTCTCTCTCTCTTTCCCTCCCTCTACATACACACATATATATACATATCTTTATATATGTATGTACATATATATATATATATATATATATCTTTATATATCTATATATATATAATTACATCCATACGCCTATATATGTGTATATATGCATGTGTGAGTGAGTGTTTGTACGTGTATACATACACACATACATATATAAATATATATACACACATACATACATGCATACATACATACATATATAAGTGATGAGTATATTATTTAACTTATCAAACACAGTTCAACACGTATATTCATATTTATATAATGGAAGAGATTAGATGTTAAAATGGATTATATATATTTTTTATTATTTATATCACTATACAATTTGTTTCATACAAAAAGACTCAGATATTCATAACAGATAATTGGTATAGTCAAATTTATACTCGTCGGTAGCTGGGATAAAAACTAACGAAGACGTTAAAAGTGCATAGATTTTCTCTAAGTAATCACATTGTAATAATATCTTCGTTCTTGGAGTCATGCCTATTTTAAACGAGACTAGAAATTATATAATTGGGTTCTAATATATGTAATATTAAAAAACTGACATTTTCTCTATGACTTACTATCTGTGTGTCTATTTAAAACTCCGAAAATGAATTATATCAACTGATTAGGTTGTATATATGTTCCCGAGGAGAAATCGAAATAAGTGAAAGAATTTTCAAATACAATTATTCTTTCGGCTTAAGAAATTATCAGAAAAAAACGTTTTATAGTAATCAATAATAATTTCAAGTTTATAAAATTAATAATTTAAGTATTTATTGTAAATAATAGGTCTAAGATTCATAGACGAAAATAAGTGTTATATGTTGCAATTAAATATCTAGTCACAGTATTGGAATGTTTTTAGAAAATTTAGGAATAGATACTATACGAGTAATAAGCTATAAAAAATTCGGAATAGAGGATATTATACTTACGTTATCAACTGATAAACTGATATAATCGTCTATAGAATGGTGTAAATTAAGAAAGGTTTTTTTTTATAGTTACTGTCGAAAAATTGCTTGTATTATTGCTGATTATGTTATCATAGATAAGACAGAAAAAACGAAAAAAAAAAGAGAGCTATATAAGTTTGATGTGGTGCAGGAGACAGAGTAATTAATGGAAAAAATGCTGACGTACATATAGTTTTTAAAAAATAAATAAAATGTAAATAGACTGACAACAGATATATGGAAATATGTACATTCAAATTCATGTGTCTATATACCAATACACATACGCCTATGCGCATGCATAACCATACAGCCATATATACTTATGCACACATTTATACATATATATAGACACACATATATACATACATAAATATATATACATATATACATTATATATATATAAACGTATCCATACAAATACATACACAGACCTGCAGGCATATACGAATACATCCATACATGCATGTACATTCCCATATACCTATTCATACATACATACTTACATACATATACACACACATATGTACACGTATACTCGCTCAGTTGTATGCTGATTTACAGGCTTCAGAGCATGTATGCCCATATACATGTACATACATAAATATATACATTATAAAAAGATATTAATATGATTAGTGACTGGCATAACTGGACACTCAGGCATTATATTATAATATATACGTACACATACCCACATATATGCATACATTTGTCTCGTTAATTACATACATACATCGATATATACATATACAAATGTAAACACAATTACAAAATTATACAGATATATACATTATATACACACAAATACCCATACATATACATACATACTCATATATATATATACACACACATTCATATATACATAAATATACATACATACATATACATATATAAATACACATACATATATACATGGACAGTCGCACACGCGTATATATAAAAATACGTATAAAACATATACACATAGACATACCTACAAATATACATACCTATATATATATATGTATATATATATATATATATATATATATATATATATATATATATATATATATATATATATATATACATATACATATACTTATACATACATATGCATGTGTATATATACAAAAAAATTCATATGTGTACTGATATATACATACACCCATACACATTCATATACATACACCTATATGCGTATAGTTAAAAGGCGGTATCTGGACCTATACAAATATCGGTATTCTTATACATATAACAACACAGGCACACTCCTATTACTATAAGACCGAATATTCTAATGTCCGTATATAGGCAGATACACCGTATACTGACCGTGGAGGGGCACAGCCTACATAGACAAACATAAACTTGTATGTATATATATATATATATATATATATATACATCTAGGCTTATATATACATACACGCATGTATACACACATATACATATATATATATATATATATATATATATATATATATATATATATATATATATATATATATATATATATACATATAAACAGACATGCATATATAAATACACACATACATATATATACACAAACACGTATACGTTCGCATGCATACATGAAACAATACATATAAACATGGTATACAGCCAGAAATTTGCACACCAAATTAAGAATAAATCATACAAATTATACATCTTCACATATAGACATACAAACATCTAGAATCCATGATCGGGTGTTGAGTTCGACTGGTTGTACCGTCAGAAAAAATATACAAACACACATCTTGAGAACTGAGTTTAATTTTATAAGTGAAACTATGTAGTTCATATATCATTTTCATATATTAATTTCATACCTTATAGAGGATATCTATAAGTATTTGATAAGGATACGGGAATGGTAATATTTTAAAAATTGAATTAAAGATTTAAATGTAATATTGAATAATATTAGATAATATTATTATATCACTTTAGTTTAATAAAGATACATTTTGTCATGTGTTTACATGAAAACAACTTTTTCATTCCTCGTACTAACTAGGTTCCCTTTCATGTTCATTATTTTATAATTTTCTTCCAGATATAATCTACGGTGTTTGTTGTTAATTTTGTAAGAAGGTGCATGTGCTAAAATTTTCCATTTAATTATGCAGTTAAGATTGTTTCTTGTATGAGGTGCTAAATTTTTTTGAGAATCCAGTACTGTTCATTTTATTTTGGTCCCTGAATGTCGATTCATGATTCGCTATTCGTAAATTGATCCAGTTTTTTGTCGCTCCGGTATAATGGTATTTTGAAGAATCCTGTCTAATGATTGTTGCTTGGTATACTACGTTTTTTCTTTTACAATCTCTATCTAACTTACATGTGATATGGTCTCTACAATATATATATATATATATATATATATAATACAAATATATCTTTGGTTGGAAGGAAAGTGTAGTCGAATTTTCGTCATGATCACATTGAATGTACTTTTCTAATTCTTATGTTAAAATAAGCATTAATTTTTATATTCTATTTTTTTTTTCTATATTTGCAGATTACTTTATATCATAGTGCTCAAAATCATAGATCATATCAGAACCAGGAAATCTTCAGCAGCAGATGCGCCAAGATATTTGTTTTCTGAATGAAAATGAAGCTTAATATGTCCAGGCATACCAACACTATATTGGTCTATTTCGTGAAATATTTTTTCTCGCTGGCTACTTTCGGGGCGACAAAATACTGTCAATATTGATCATCTAAAACTCTTAGTTAAAGAGTATATAAAGTAAATTTCACTTGAATTAGCAAAGCAGTTTCACTTCAAGATACATTTCGATCATAAGACACCTTCATCATCTATGAAAAAATGTCTAAACTTGGTCAGTGAGTCCATCGTAATGTGAATGCATTTGAGCTTCATCAAATTGATCCCCACTGCTCGTCATTGAAGAGTAACTTCGCTACCAAACATTTCTATATAAAATCATCATATCTTATGAAAAGTGGATTCCCTATATTTAGTCAACGAAAACGACAATAGTGAGTATCAGGTGGAAAAGGAGAATATATCCCTAAACCAAGATTACATGCGAAATTCAATCTTATGCTCTGTGTTTAGGGAGATGAGAAAAGTGTCATTTTACACGATGTGTTAAATCAAAACGAAACAGTTAATAAATGCAATACAAAACTTCGCAAATATCTCGTTCGGGTAAAACCACCAATAGAAGAGAATATGATAAAAAAACTGCGTGTTCTCCATCCCATGCAGGTGTGACAGGTTATACAGAGGCGAAACATGCCACCCAATCAGAATAAAGGTAAAGTAACATCGCAAAGTTGTAACACGAGAAGAAATTGATAAATCGAGTATAGCTGATCATGTATGGAAAAATGGAGACTACCTCCGCCTGTGGGATGCAGTTAAAATAATAGACAGGGTACACCACTGGAAAATACGAAAACTAAAGGCGGTGCTCCAGCATTGCCGCAGTCAAATGACTGAAACAAGTAAAAGAGTAAAAGAGTAAGAGTAATGTAAATAAGGTACATAATTCCTCATCTCTTAAATATAGAACTGAATTTCCACACTTCCGTACTTCAAATTTTAAAAACAATTTATTGCATCTCCCCATTAACCTGTGTTGGAATAAAAAAAAAGTCCATAGCGCGCATGCTGGAGGTCAGATTAGTTGAAAATACACAAAAAACAATTTATGTAGTGCCGTTAACGTTCACCTTACAAAATTACATTTTATAAGTATATATCAATAGGTATATACTTATTGATATATATTCAGATATATCAATAGATATGCACTTCGAGAAACAATTCCAAAAACAATTTCTCCACATTCTTTCGAAAATTCATGAATTCCTATGATGTCAAGAACATACATATATATATATGTATATACGAACACAGAAAATGTTTTATAAAACCGCTGCAATATTCCACATTTTAAATCTTTTATCCAATATCTTTTTTTATTCGTTGAAGGTTTTTGCATTTTCTTTTCAACTTTATATTTCCGACGACTTCCAGAATTAATGTTTATATACACACATTTGTATATATGCGTGCGTGTGTAAGAGACAGAGGGAAGGAAAGAGAGTAAGTGAGTGAGTGAGTGAGTGAGTAAGTATGAGTGAGTGTGTATATTGTCAGTAAAGGTGGATTTGTGAGATTCAAACGAATACCGGGTCAGCACTCATGCAGAATCTCAGGATAACAGGATATATAGAAGTGTAAAACAATCCAGCAATTCCATACTGTTCCACGCAAACTTGAAATCCAGATGACCATCAATCGGATGGTATAAGCTACAAGAAATAAATGATTGAAAAAATTGCAATTATATTTATTATTTATTTACGATCGTTTCGATAGCAAGTGGAATAGTTAGTATCATTTAACATGCTGTGACATACACATACAATAGATACGCAAGCCAATGATTATAATTCTTGTATGTATGCTCTATAATGTTATAAGATATATACGCGCCTACGCAAGTGTCTTGAATGTATCTATTTACGGCAGGATATATCTTGGTGCTACACTTGTTACGTTCTCTTTCCACCGGGGTTTGTGAGATATCAATCTTCTAACAAGCCAATTTGTATTTTTATTGATATGCGAGCGTTTTGTGATGATAACTTCCAGATGACTATCATGACACATTTTCAAGTTTGTTGTGCAAGATAGGGGCATCGAACAAATTGTCAAATCTGGAACTAGTTTAAGCCGCGCGGAAAAAAATTGTATTTGTGTGATAATGTATGTGCTAATGTAAAACGCTGAGAAAAGGCACGAGGTTTGGTTCTAATTGTATTGTGCTACATGAGACGTCGTATATAGTATATGAAATTTAACTTGAAGTTAACTATATTGCAAATATACCCAGAGGGTGGTGTGTGAGAATGCTAATTTAGATAGGTTTTTGTCAATCTTGTAGAACAGTCTGTAATGGCGATGAATAATAACTATATATAAATATGAATACATGGACATATGAATATGTACAAATATTAATATAAAATATGTTTGAGCGTCGGAATTTGAACTCAGACGTTGTTCATTTATCTCATACCAAAAAAGTATAAAGAATATCAAATTGAAAGAAAATAATACATACATAAAATGGTGTGAACCATGTCAGTAACAAGTTAATAAATTGGGTCAAGACGTTTCCCTCATTCCTTAGCAACATCCCAATTAAATAAAAACCTGTTGTATTTGATGTATTCTGTTCGAAATCATTTGATTTCAAGTTTGTCTTTGCTTAAATATAGAAGCATATGCTCTAATTAAATCAGCCTTTGGCGTACACCACAATAATGATGATTATGATGATGATGATGACGATGATGATGATGATGATGATGGGTGGTGGTGGTGGTGGTGGTGGTGGTGATGATGGTGGTGGTGGTGGTGGTGGTGGTGGAGGTGGTGGTGATGATGATGATGATGATGATGATGATGATGATGATGATGATGATGATGATGATGATGATGATGATGATGATGATAAAAATATTTTTTTAAGAAAGCGAACCATATATTTTACACATATTTTTGCATTCTCTTTTGGCTATGTTCTTCTCAACGTTCAAATCATTGTATAACGTACATTAAATTAAAAATCAAAGACAAAAAGAGAAATTGTAGACAACACCCCGCTTCTATTTCTTTCCTTTCTTTAGAAGATTAAATTAGGAGTCATTTATAAACATTCTGGTTACACAAAGCAAAAACCAAAATGAATAGCAATAGTAAAATCAGTTAACATTTATTCACAGGAATGTAATTGTATCGTTTAGCTGTAAGCAATATAAAGAGACAACCGTGTTAATTTAGTCTAGAATTCAAGAAGACAAGAGTTTAGACTAAAAAGAACTGTTGTCTAGGAATGTATTTCTGTACAATTCGGAACTTTACACGCCATCCAGTTCTTAATTAGTTATAATTATGAAACTACATTAAGAATGCATTGTGTACCAAAAGGTATATAGCATATATTATATTTATTTATAGCAATGAATATCAATGTGACCCAGATATTATTAATTTTAAAAGTTTTTCCATGAGGATTTCAAATTTGGCACAAGGCTAACAATTTCGGGGAAGGGACTAAGTCGATTACATCAGGTTGCACTTATTTTATCGACTCCAAAATGATGACAGGCAAAGACTACCTCGGTGAAATTTTATTCTCAGAAAGTAAAGATGAACTAAATGTCATTAGGCATGTTGCCCAGCATGCTAACGATTCTACCAGCTCACCACCCTGAGAGGCGTACGAGGTGCCACTAAGCATTTTCCTTCGATGTTATCAACCTCTACACTAACATTCCACATGACTACGGAATGGAGGCAATAAGATTCTAGTTACAAAAATACCCCGAAATTCTCCCGGACCGCATAAACCAGAGCTTTGTCATTGAATCCTTGAACTTCATCCTACAAAACAATTACTTCCTATTCAATGCAATATACTACCTCCAAAAATGCAGCATTGCGATGGGAACGAAAGCAGCGCCTATCCTTGCCAACCTAATAATGGATTTCTTTGAATCTACCCTGTATGAACTTTCGCTCCAAACATTTGGGTCCCCATTCTACCAGTATATAACAGAAAACTGGAAAAGGTACCTAGACGATTGTTTTATCATCTGGAATGAACCTTATGATGTACTCCTGGATTTCAAATCCACACTGAACAATATAAACTCTAATATTTAATTTAAAATGGAACATAACAAGGAACATTTCCTATTTTTGAACCTTTTGAATATACAAAAAAATCCAACAACCAAATTGCAACTCACATCTACTACAAACCAACAGACTCAAAACAGTATCTATTTTTCAGTTCATGCCATCCTAAACACACCAAAATAAATATCGCATTCAATCTAGCTAAAAGGATCTGTTCAATGATACAAAATCTCCTTCTGCTCACTTAAGATCCAAAAATGAATAACAGCCTAAATACACATAAGCTCCTCAAATGCAAAAGACAACAAACCACTCAAGAGACTCCTAACAAATGCAAAACTATAATCAATATATACGATACTAACAGTTAAAAATACAGATATCCTAATTGTGGTACATGCTCATGCCTCACGGAAGGCACGGGATTCATATTCCAGCAAGGAGAAAGATGCTCAATTAAGACCAACTTCACATGTGCTTCCCAGAACCTTATCTATGTCTTAACCTGCTCAGGTTGTGACCACAATTATGTGGGCCAAACGAGCCCCACTTTGAGACGCAGATTCACGCTGCATAAAGAGCAGATTCGTTTTCCTCAATACGGCAGATAGTCCTGACCGAACATATCGACCAATGCGCAAGAAATAAAATGCTGAATTTCCAAATCTTTCCATTATATCAATGCAAAGATTCAAGCTCCTTACAAGAACGCCTAAACAAAGAAACCCAGTTCATACAAAAGTACAGACTACATCTTAATATACAAACTTGACCACTTCAAAAATTATAGTGTAGAGTTAGTTGTCCCCCTTGCCACCTGTCACCTCCCTTGGTCCACACTCTAGACTCATTCTTATTTTTCAAGCATCCAAAATGGCGAGATCCCTTTGTCACAAGAATTGATTACTTCATAATGTCCCTTGAAAAGCTAATTTATGTAGTGAAAACCGGTTGGATGTCAGGACATCCATAAAATATGCATATATTTCTTTAAAATTTATTTATAAAAAGATATTAAACTATTATATCTTCCACATATTTTTTACTCATAATTTTGCCACGTGATTTCTACTGAATCTCCAGTATTTTTGCTCCTTATATATATATATATATAAATGTAAAAACCTACTGTTGACATAGGCTGCGTGGCGTCCAATTATTATATGAAAACGAAAAATACACATTAAGTACAGAACATCACCAACGAGCGAAAAATACGTTTTGTGCTTACGTATTTTTCGCTTGTTGGGGATGTCCTGTACTTAATGTGTATTTTTAATAAATATATGTATATATATGTATATATATAAAACAAAGGAGGGGATTATTTCCACGCAAGAAAAGTTATAGGCAAGTTTGTTGTTGAAAATGCCCCTAAATATGGAAAACTTGTAATTGATTTTAAATAAGTTTATTTGCGTATATATCAAACTAGTTTCATCAATATTTTTTGTTCATCAATGGTAAAAATTTAGAATTATGAATTAGAAAAACATGTTTAAATGTTTCAATGTTAACAAGTTTAAAAGTTCATAACAGTCAATAATATAAGAACTGTAAATGATCTTGTTTAAATGCACAAAATTCAATAGTGTTAATAGTAATCGACAAGAAATGAATATCATGAAAGTTTCATTCATACTGAGTTAAGAGGTAGAAAAACAAGGGAGAAATGAAGAAAGTAAAGAAAAGCGGGTTTGGTTAACAGATTATGTGATACTCTTTATGTTGTGTGCACCGAATATTCGCTTGTAACACCGTTTATTGGAATCCGGTGTATTTATATTTTTTTCCGGGAACAGATCTGATTTTTTATCTGTATAAGTAATGGTGATGTCCTGTTTTTCTGGTGGTCAAGTTTGTCGTTCTGCTTAGTTGGGTTCCAGCTGGTTGAATTTCTCAAAGGGTCGTTTTCTTGTATTTGCTGAAATTCGGTTTTGATCGGAGATAACATTTCATTGGTCTAGAGTAATGTGAGTCGGCAACTGGTGTTTGTATTGTAATTTGGAGTTGTTGTTTCGCAACCTGGGTTGAAAGGTGTTACTAAAGTTTTTAAAATTGTCTGTTGTATCTGGTTGTTTGTTTTTATGGAGACATTGAGTTATTTTCCTTTCCTTCTTTAGTGTCTTTTCTTCTTTCTAAAGGATATTCAGCTGTGTTTTGTATTTTTAATGAGTTTGCTTTCCTTGTTTAAACGGAATTCTATTCTCCTCCGCCACTCAAAACATACTAAAATAAATATACCGTTCAACTTAGCAAGAAGAATTTCCACGATTGCATCAAATCCTGAAACCCGAGTAAAGCGACTCCAAGAATTTAAAAACACATTACTAGACAGAAAATATCAGGCCGTTATATTCAAAAATGGAATAGAACGTGCAAAAATGATACACCTCCAAGAGTTACAGAAGACAAAAAAACACCATGACACACTTAAAACTTTATCTTACGTATCAACACACAGGCCAAGGAACACGGAAGCATACAACATCATCCACCAAAACGTACTCCTCCTTGTGAAGGAGCTGCGAATGAAACAGTTCCTGGAAACACATAGGATTATTAAAAGCAAGAGACAACCGCATTTCTTTAAAATTTACTCAACAGAGCCAAATTTCCCACCAAAATTGCAACCCCACTAGTCAAAAAGTGCAACCGCTCTAACTGCGGGACTTGCATCTCTTAGAGGGCTGAATATTTAAATTGAAGTCTGGTCAAACTTTTACCACAAAATAATCAATTCACCTATGCTTCGAAGAACTTGATTTAAGTTCTTAAATGTGGAGGGTGTGGTGGAGACTACATAGGTCAGACTAGTTTAACCTTGAGGGACAGACTAACAGTACACAGACAACAGATCCAGACCCCACGATCAGGAAAATTCCCGGAAGCAAACAACTAGACCAATGCCCCGCAAACAATTATTTTCCTGGACAGCAGGCAAAAGTGTTGCTTTTCAAATAGAGATGTTTACTATAATGGATACATTATACGCTTTCAGTTGTATAAACGCTAAAAATAAGTTATGCCAATCTTAAACGACTTCTAAGTTAGTTAATAAAAATTTATGCAAGCTTTTGCATTCATTTTTTTTTTTTTTTGGTTTTGTGATTATTTTTTGTATAGAATAAATTCTTTAACCTACGTCAGTACTTCTAGATTTATCTAGCTTAGCGGCTTCTTTTCCAAATCAAGTGTATCCGTTATTTTATAGTTTTACGAACTGGAATCGTAGAAATATCACGGCCGGCATGAAGGGACATATCATTTTCTTGCTGGCAGCATTTCAGCAGTTCAATTATAGTTATGTTCTATAAAGGAGTATGAATTTTTCGTTTTAAGAGAGGGCAATTAATTGGACTAAATAGCATGTTAAGTGATTGACAATTATTAAATCATTATTACAATAAAAAATATCTACACAGCCGTTCCAACTATCCCATCAGTATCATGGCTGCCTCTATTAAATTCTATCCCCACCGATGTCTCTACAAACAAACACCTTAAAAATACGATACTTTGTAGTATATCTTTAAGTTAATTCAGTTAATTAAACCAGTTTACATATTTCTTTTGCATTCACTCTTTTATAATTGTCCTTTTTCTTGTAACTGCACCATTTCTGTTTTAAAACCCGTAAAAAAATTAATTTTGAGTGTTTTGGGAGCCTGGAACGGATTAATTATTTAGTTAATTGCAATGGGGAATATTGATTTGTAAAACGAGTATATTGTAAGACGTGCCCAGTTATGGAACGATTTAAACTCGTACTGCGAGGTATCACTGTATTCTTTTATTCTTTTGCTTGTTTCAATTATTTGACTGCCTCAGTGCTGGAGCATCGCTTTTAGTCTGCCAAATCGACCCCAGGAGTTATTCTTTGTAAGCCTAGTACTTATTCTATCGGTCTCTTTTGTCGAACTGTTAAGTTGCGGTGATGTAGACACACTGACATTGGTAGTCAAGCGATGGTGGGGGGACAAACACAGACACACACACACACACACACACACACACATATATATATATATATATATATATATATATATATATATATATATATATATATATATATATAAAAATAAGACAGGCTTCTTTCAGCTTCCGTCTATCAATTCTGCTCACATGGCTTTGGGCAGCCCAAGACTATAGTAGAATAGTAGAAGCCCTTGCCGAAGAGATCACGTAGTGGAACTGAACCCGGAACGATGTGAGTGGGAACGCACACATACACATATACTGTAAACTGCTGTTTATATTGATGTTATATATATATATATACATATATATATATATAAATATATATATATGCGTTTAAGTGTATATTTGTATATCTTTGTGTATGTGTATTGTGCCCCATCACCACTGGACTACCGGTGTTGTTTTGTTTACGTCCCTGTAACTTACCGATTCGGTAAAAATGTGTCGAGAGAATAAGTAACAGGCTTAGGAAAAAGTAAAGTACTGAGGTCTTATTTTTCAATCGAACTCCCTAGACAGTGCTCCAGTATGGATCCAGCCCAACGACTGACACAAGTAAATTATACAAGATGTAACACAGATATACGTGTGCATGTATATATAAAGTGAGGAGGAGGTAAACAAAGAGAAGAGAATAAAGGATGCCCATAATTAACAAAGTTACCTGAAACAATATCCCAGAAGGAGTGAGAAACTAGTAGCTAAATATATGACAATAGTGCACAAATGTAACGTAGAACATCAAAAGAAGCAAAAACATTGTTTTGAACCTTTCGTTTCGATTTCCTGGTGTATGATTTTCTTATCTATGATAATTAAATGCAACAAAATATGATATTCAGCGTTACTTTTAGCATTGTAATCACACAGAACTATCACAGACTAGCACCACAACTATTTCTTCAAATTATTGATACTTCTAAATTTCTAATATTTTTTTTTTCTCTTAATTGCTTCATTGTTTCTGCCGTTCAATGTAGACAATGTGGTTTTGTTTAGAATATATTCCATTTAACACTTATCTGAAATTTGACAATACTCTTGTACATAAATAAACTATATTTTACACCTGAACTGTGTCAGATTTTGACAACGAATAATCGTAAAACTCAAAGATTGTTAAACACTGTAACATTTTGTAGCTTTTTGATAACAAAAACGATTACAATTTTCTTAGTTATATTAAGAATGCCTCATGAGGAAAAATTATTTCACTATCGATACTAACTCTCTCATAACATGACAAAATTTTAGATACATACAATTATGTTTGAATTATGTGTGAATGTGTATATGTATATATGTGTGTATATTGTAATTGTATGAGTATATGGTGCGTTTGTCTTTATAGGTGTACATATATGTCTGCGTAAAAGTGTTAATGTAAGAGTTATTAAAATCTAACTATTAAAAACTAATAAGCATTTACTCATGAGAAATTCAAATTTCTTACACATACGAAGTGATATTAAGAGGTCCCGGGACTAGTTCTCTATTGCGCCAATAGATGGCAGCATACGGTTGTATGCTCAATGAGTGCAAGCAGTGACCTTCATTAGGTAGTGTGCTGAGTGACATTGCTATTTATAACCCGTAAGTTGCTAAATTTGTGTTTATCATGGCAGGAAGTTGGAACAAAGATTCAACGTGAAATTTTGCGTCAAAATTGGAAATTCTGCTACAGAAACACTGAGATTGCTTCAGCAAACTCTCGACACTCGTGAGTTTCCCTCCAAAACTAACATGGTATCGCTTCCGCAGCCGCCTTATTCGCCAGATTTAGCACCTGCGAACTTCTATCTCTTCTCCAAGATAAAAATGCAGCTCAAAGGTCGCCGTTTTAATCCCGTTGTCAAGATCCAGAACAAATCGCTAGAGGTCCCCAATTCACTTACGGAAAACTAATTCCAGGCTGGATTCCCAAAGTGATTATTTCGAAGAAGACTATGTTAAAACTAAGGTGAATATGTTATTTTGTACTAAACGTATCTAGTCAGGGAATTTTTTGATACCACTATATAAGAACAGCAGCGGTTTTTGCAAAATAGTAGTAGGAGTCGCTCGAAGCAAAACTTAAAGTTCCACTCAGATTCACGTATCTTCACTAGATTATAATTTCCTCTCGACCATTTCGTTTCAGTTGTCATTTTACATTCATATTAATAAATAGTGTAAATTTTTCATATTCACTCATAACAATTTAGTCAGTTTTATAGGCGAATCTATCACATACATACGTTCACATTAAGTTCACAAGTTAGCATTGCTCGAGAACTGGGGGAGTGCGTGAACGTTTCGCCGCATTACATACATCTCAGGTTGATGGCATTGCTATGGCAATCATAGATACCTAGGCAAACAGCGGTCTGCTGTTCCTAGGATACTTCTTGGGTCAGATCACGCACATCTCTGCTATGAATTATCTGTAAAAATATGACAGCATTGGTGCTTTTATATCCGGTTTGCTACCGTTACGTACGCTTGTGCTGTCAGTAACTGTTGTTTAATACTTCATTCCTAGTATCCTTAGAAGATTTGCAGCAACTTGCAGTTATGATAATTGTGACAACTGCAACTGCGGTGTCCCCAAGACGCACTGTGACTAATAGACCTATCACTTTGTTATACATTATTTACATTACTTACATATGACGGATATTTGTCCTCATCTTGTTTGTTGTTAACACAACGTTTCGGCTGATATACCCTCTTCAGGCAAAACCACCAATAGAAGAGAATATGACCAAAAACTGCGTGTACTCCATACCATGCAGCTGTGGTAGATTATAGAAAGGCGAAACATGCCACCCCCTTAAAATAAGGGTAAAGGAACATCGCAAACTTGTGACACGAGGAAATATTGATAAATTGGGTATAGCTGATCATGTATGGAAAAATGGAGACCACCTCTCCCTGTAGGATGAAGTTAAAATAATAGACAGAGAACACCACTGGAAAATACGGAAACTAAAAGAAGCAGCATAAATGCTAGGACACAACAACCTCCTAAGCAGACCGAGTGCAGATATGAATAGCATATGGGAACCGGTATTAAGTAAGGATAGGAAAATATTAGATTTCTTAACCTTAAAATTCACTCCATAATTGCCCACGGGCATATGATGTACTGGTTAAGAGCGCGGGCTACTAACCGCAAGATTCCGAGTTCGATTCCAGGCAGTGATCTGAATAATAATAATAATAATAATAATAATAATAATAATAATAATAATAATAATAACAACAACAACAACAACATCGAAAAATACCTTAGCAATGAGAACCCAGGTTCGAAATTTTCCCAAAACACCTGATGAAAGCTGGCGGGTATATCAGCCAAATAGTTGTGTTAACAACAAACAAGAGGAGGACAAATATCTGTCAAATGTAAATAACGCACATAATTCCTCATCTCTGAAATATAGAACAGTATTATCACTTTGTTGTATGAGATGCTGCAACCTATCGCTAGTTTTCTGCGTTTTCGGATGGTAGGCCCATTTTACACTTTGTCGAATACTGTGGGACCTACGACGACAAAAACAATTCGTTTTTGAAAACTCCCTCAACTTTAAATCTCCTTAACAGTGAATGTCTTTTAACATCACGTTAATTTAAGGATCTAAAGCAGAAGTAACAGCTAATTTGTTCAAAAATGGATGCCATTTGTAGGTCAGTGAAAAAATGAGCCTCCTGTCCGAAATATAACATCATAGAAACGATTGTTGAAGACATGCGCCTGGGCAGTTGAATTCCTATAGTGTATGTTTATTGGTTCGAAAGTTGATGTCTTAAACTCATCAGATGGCGCTAAACAGTCAAATGTTAACAGTTTTATGAAAGGGCAAAGTTTTCGTTCCTGGATCTACGTTAGAATTACGCCGTTAGCATAAATTTAACAAAGTGATATATCTGTACACGCAGAACCACATACTTACTTTGGCGTCGGGCCGAAAATAATAATTTCTCAGTTAACTATATCAATACTCTTGTCTTTTTTTAAGTGCGAAACAGTTGCATGAAGCTAAGATGTATTCATTGGTCCTCCCTCAATATAACCTGTGACAAGATGAAGAGTCAAGAAACAACTGAACTTGAATGAAAATGTAGATCAATTTAAAGTGCTGTTTGTAAACATAATCCAAAATCCTGGGGTGCATGGTTTTGTGGCTGGCGACAAAACTGTTACCAGCAAATTTGCTTGGTGTAGAGGATGATTTGGAAATCATCCAAAAAGCATCCGAAAAGTAGCACTCAGCTAAGTCAAAACACCGTCAAATTCATTTATTTGTGTATTTCCACAGATCCATTACTGGACTAGATGCCATAATGCGAGTTTAACATCTAGAATATATTTTTATGACCTGAACAATATATTAGGTGGGGTTGCGAGGTCTGAAGACAATATCTATATGCACGTGTGTGTGTGTGTGTGTGTGTGTGTGTGTGTGTTTGTGTGCGTGCGTGTGTGTCTGCGTGTGTTCTCTTATTCTTTTATTTTTTACTTGTTTCAGTCATTTTACTGCGGGCACGCTGGAGCATCACCTTTAGTCGAAATATCGACCCCAGGACTTATTTTTTGTAAGCCTAGTACTTATTCTATCGCTGTCTTTTGCCGAACCGCTACGTTACGGAGACGCAAACACACTAACATCGGTTGTAAAGCGATGGTGGGGGAACAAACACAGAAAGACAAACACACACACACACACACACACACATATATATATATATATATATATATATATATATATATATATATATATATATATGTATATATATGTATGTATATATATATATATATATATATATATATATATATATACGATAGGCTTCTTTCAATTTCAGTGTACCAAATCTACTCACAAGAAAAGAGTCTATAAAGGCGTTGAAAGTCCAGACACAAGGATGGGAAATACCAGTTCGTAGCCAAAGTAGTTGAGGCGCTGTAACAAGAAGTTGTGGCGGCAATGCAGAGACGAGGAGAGGCACATGGTGTATAAGAAGTTGAGGCTTCAATGCTGCTGCCGGTTACTTAGTACAGGAGTTCTTGCAGGTTGTATTCGCTGTTAACCAAGGTGAAGTAATTCACAAACAGTGAGGTGATAGAAACTGTGCGGCTGCTGTTGGTGGTGTGTACGTAGAGAAATTGGTGTAGACGCTAAGAAGCTGGGGGTGATGAAGATGAAGTGTCGTAAGTGTTGCTGTTCTCCATGAGGCTGCTGTTGTGTCGTCGCTGGAACTAGCTGTGTGATCTGTGCTCTGTGGCCAGCGGCTAGACCTCATAACGTCTGGAGCCAGACTGATAAACTGTGTCGGAGAAAAGCTAGCTATTTATACCATAATGTCGGCTCAAACTGGTGTTCAGAAAAGACTGTCTCACGCGACCTTATCTGAAGGCTGCAATTGGTAGGGTTGCGCGCAATAGAACAGGAGACAAATTGCGTCAATACGAACCAATCAGAGTGGTGGACACAACAGGGTCCAAAAGTGCGGCCGAAGGCTAGCTGTTAACCACTACCTCCGTATTTATGTATATATAACAGAGAGAGAGAGAGAGAGAGAGAGAGAGAGAGAGAGAGAGAGAGAGAGAGAGAATGAGAGAGAATGAGAGAGAGAGAAGTACGCTACACACTCATTTTCCAAGTTTAGGAACCTTTCCAAGTTGTTGAAGATGATGATGAACAGTTGTATGGTTTGAACTAAGCTTTATTGCCAATTCTCCAACTGATAATGCAGGATTTTCTTCAAGTAATGCCTCAAGGATCTTATCATCAAACTCAACTGGACGTCCTGTTCGATCTTCATCTTCAACGCTGAAATCTCCACTTCTGAATTATGCAAACCCTCTTCTGCAAGTTCTTTTATTCAAGCATTCTTTCCCATAAACCGAGTGTATGTTTCGAGTCGCTTCAACTGCTGAGTTTCCTTTTTTGTACTCATAAAGCATTATGTGCCTCAAATGCTCTTTGGATACTTCCATGTTAGAAAGTGTTTTAATCAAAAAAATTTTAATTCTATTATTCTGTAAAATAGATTGATGAACCTGATATCATGTTTTTTTTTCAGCACTTGTTCAAACACACACCTGTATCTTTCCCACTGTCCATGATTTATTGAACTAATTAATAAAGAAGGATTTCATGCAACAGACATACAGGTTACCTGGAGCGAAACACGTATATTACAATACAGTGACCTTATTTCTTAATGCACTGTGTATTAACATCTAGGTAAATATCTGAAACACTTTTATGTTCGCAACTATCTTCAAAAATAACAATTTTACGACAACCGAAAGATGTGTTAAGGTTAGTAAGAGGAGTACCATAACAAGATTATAATGAATAAATAGCATTTTATACAAAAGAATGGCTGGTTAAAACTCCACAAGTATTGTTTTGAAATCAAATGCAAGCATCAATTATTTAAAAATTCACGACGAAGTGCCAAACTTATAGAACACATCTCTAGATGTTTTCATGGCACGAACTTACATAAATTTACTTAATTGTGCATTTTAGTGATGAATTATGCAAAATAATGTTTTAGCTTGAGGTGATATGTGAGAGAAAGATAGATATCTGATATTCGACAACAAAATATTGCAACAAAAGTTTGTGATGAATTAGGAATTATAGAAATTTAATACACCTCTAATTTGCATGTATTCCAAAAAATTTCTTGTTATGAGTGTAATAAAAGAAATGGAAATAAAAACATGACAAAATATCTATAGTTCAACAGTTACTCGATTGACGAAATCAGGATGACGTAAAGTGCTTCTCAATTATATACCGACGATTTAACATTGGATATTGATAGTTTTACCCTTCAAATACACATGCAATAACCGCATTAGTAACCTTGCGAAAACAACCTGAATAACCTCTGCAGTTATTATCTAAATAATCCCTTCTGCAAACGGAGCTCCAATTATGCATCCAATTATATAATTTCAATCAAATCTCACTGTTACTGCAGATTTGCCACCTAATTTAGACTCCAGGTTTTGAGTATATTATGCGAATAATTTATATTGTCGCAATGCTGCTACACACATGTCCACCTACGTGTACACACATTTGCTTACACTGACAAAGGAACACATAAACAAAAAAGTAGCACAATCATATTCATATATTCATATATTCATACATACATACAAACAAACATATAAACATACATAAAATACATACATACATACATACATACTGACTGTGTATTTCCTGTCTGTCTTTGTGCACCTATCACCTATTTCAGTTCTTCCAATAGGTTTGTATACCTGAGTTTTACTTCCCTTTCTACTTTCTTTTATAATCTTAACCGTTTTCGGCATTAATCTTCCTCTTCACTTCCTTCTCTCAGCCTCTGTCTGTCTGTCTGCTCTCTCTCTCTCTCTCTCTCTCTCTCTCTCTCTCTCTCTCTCTCTCTCTCTCTCTCTCTCTCTCTCTCTCTCTGACACACACACGCACACACACTCTCTCTTTCTTTATTCTAGTCATTATCATCACATTTCTCTTTTGTATTTTATCGCTAATTTAAAATCACTATATCTTTCACTCTCTAGTTTTTTTTCTTGTATCTTCAGATTTCTGTATCTGAACACTTACATTTGCAATCTCATTTATAGATTTCTTTCACTTGCAACTCTATTCAAGGGGGTACCCAAAAGAAACCGGAATTTTGCAATGTTATTTTATTCACTTAGTTTTACATGTTTACACTTTTATCACCTTCAAAGTATTCTTCATTTGAAGCAATGTATCGCTCCAGCAATGCTGGAACTCTTGCGAAGTGATGCCTTTTAATGCCTCCGTCGTTTTTTCTCTTCATCTTTTCCTCATTTGCAAATTTCGTAGCACCATCTTTCCTTACCAGTGATGACCTTCCAAAACAGGTCCGGATCGATTTCCGACTGTTCTTTCAATTCACAAGACGCATTCAATCGTGACTGCTTTTGATCTTCCGTGAGCAAGCGAGGCACAAATTTCGCTGCAGTTCTTTTCATTTACAACTCCTCGTTCCAAATTCCTTAGCAAGAGCTCCAGGACACACCAGTTATGTCAACAAATTCGTTAATTGTTCAGTGACGATCCTCCAAGATCAGTGTATGAATTTTCATGATGTTTTCATTCGTTCGGGAGCTGGACAGTCGCCCTGAACGAGGTTGGTCTTCAAGCGATAAGGGACCATTTTTAAAGCTTGGAAACCACTCATAAGCTTGTGTTTTGCTCATTGCAGCATCCTTGTAAACTGTTTGAAGCATGACATCTTTTTCGGCTACATTTTCCCCAACAAAAACAAAAAAACAGAATTTCACGGAAGCACGCTGTTCCTTCGTTGCATCCATCACAAAAATCTACCAACAGGGGAGAAGCACTGCAAAATAGAAACGTACCATATGGCAGTACGTAGTTAGCTGATAACGCCGGTCAGCAGACTGATGCCGGAGGGTAACAGCTTCTCTACCATGGGCTTTTCATACAGAGAACATATCCAGTTACTTTTGGGTACCCCCTCAAATATATATAAGGACAACACAGTTATATTGCCACTGCCAGTGTTTTCTCCTTAAAACTAAAACTAAGTAAACTTATACACTTGATCACTAAGCGCCATATGTTTGAACCAATTAGGTATCAAATATCCTTCACGTAATGTAGAAAGAAAAGACATCCTACTTCATCTGGTGAATAAATAAATGTTAAGAAATGTATTCCATTGAATTAGCTTCTAAATCCTGGTAGTTATAAGATGCTGTCAGTATTGATAAATCCCGAGTACACTTAAGAATTCGCTTTGCATGGAAAACAAACGAACCAAAAAGTATCCACTTCTATATGTTAATAACATTAAAAATGTCAATAATACTATCTATATGACATGAATAACACCAGAGAACGTGACTTTAAAAACATGTTAGAGGGCGTAATATAAATTATAGTTGAATAGTACTTTAGTGTCCGATACAGATTATGTCATTTAATGCACACGTCAAATTTTAGTCCATAAAATGCGGCTGTAATAATATTAGTAATATTGCTGGTGCAAAATAAGCAATATCAACTTGGCATATTACAGCAGCCAAACTATGACTGTAGTATTTAAGTTCCCAGGGAATTTTTCACTTTTTCCATTCATAAAGTAAATTGTAACTTTTAGTTACTTACTATCCACTTTGAAAATATGCAAAAGCTTTACTACAACAACATGTGCACAGCAAGCAAAATATCCATAAAACACAACACCAGTAAGATAGTGTTATAATGGTCTTTGTGTATATCCAGGCTACCCGATACTCACTGGAAAATTACGAAGTTTAACAGAAACATTGCATGAACGCATATTCTACGACTCAGTCAATATGAATACGTCTATATATGACTTCTGTGAATTAAAAAGACCAATTTCACTTCAAAGGTTTTTGAAGAATACATGGCGAAATTTGCTCTACTTACAAATTGAACAATAGTTCAGACGCGGAGAATGATACCCAGTGGAATGCATTCAGAGCTTCCTCAGCAACATAATCGGCCTCTAAGCTAATCGGTGCATTGAACCATATAGCATACATTTATTGACAGCTAACCACAGCACACATAGTTCAGAATTAGGTTCAAAGTCCCCGTGGGGCGCCGGTGCAACATTCGGCTAATGCCTTATGATGGCACTGGATGGAATATTATCAGCGTTTTCTGTATGTCAGTCTGCCAAACGTTCTCTTGGCCATGCCATGAGCGTGTGGGAAACTATTCAATGCATTTACATTTTGCACTAGTTTATAACGATGAGATTTCTGAAGTTTTTAACCATCAAAGTTCAACACGTATACCTCGACAATAAAATACGTCACAAACAGGAAATCTACAATGCAGCTTTTATCAACATTTTGAACAGTTGTCTGTGAGTCATCGATAGAAATTTCAAGAGAAACAAAGATTTTTTTATACATAAGCAACGAAAATCAATGGCAATGAACTCATACCTATCGCAGAAGCAAGAAAATACTACATTGCTATTTTGATCGAACTCGACAACAAGAAGTTAGAATTTACTTCCTCGGTGCACGCTGTGGGCTGCAAAAACATTCTTACTTATCCAACTTACCTGAATGCGTTACCATAACGGCAGATATATTGCAATTGCTTCCTCAGGTATCTTCGCTATGTTTCTTCCACTAGGCCATACAGCGTTTTCTACTTCTCATCTTCTGGGTTTTATATTACAAACTTGCCAAGATATTGGAAACCAAAATGTTCTTAGGAAATGCCAGATGATTGCTTAGAACGAACACACAGTGACTCACAAACGAGCTCTGTCGGACCTTGAATGGATACTGGAACATTTGTGTGGTCATAGAGCAGTTGTGCTATAAGGTTACCTCTCTTCAACATATCCAGTGATCATAAAAGGAGCAAAACCTCAGAAGATCCGAACTTAATAAAGTGTCATCACTTTCGACCAAGTTTGTTTCGGAAACCTCTACAAACTTGAGTGTCAATCGACTTGGATATGAGCTTACTTTGCAGTTTGCCAAACTCATTGCTACATAAAAGGGAGCGAAGATTTCATTCTGACACTCTCCCATACATACACTGAACAACTCGACCGATTACATGATAAACTTGTTGCGGTGAGTGAGGTGTTCCGCATAACGCCTTGAAGAGATTTAGTCGAACAAATCGACCCCAGGATTTTTTAAAGCATGGTATTTACTCTATTGGTCCCTTTTACGTTACGGGGACGTAAGCACATCAACACCGATTGTCAAGCGGTGGTGGGGAACAAACACAGAAATAAAGACACACATATATAGATATTGTATATATAAGATGGACTTCTTTCAGTTTCCCTCTACCAAATGCATCATAAGGTTTTGGTCGGCCACAGGCTATAGTAGAAGACATTTGTCCAAGGTGCCACGCAGTGAGACTGAACCTGGATCATGTGGGTTGGGAAGCAATCTTCTTACCACACAGCCACTCTGTGCAATAAGTTACTAATGCTGTTTTTAATATCTTCAACAAAAAGTTTAAATACTGCTGGATTTAACCAATACATGTGTGTCCATATATGTGTGCAGATAAGTGTATGGGCGTCGCTATGTCGGTGTACTCACGCACGTGTATGTGTTTGTATGTGGGGGTGTAAAAAGTCTCTGTTACCGACGGTCGGCTTCGTGTATAGTTAATGGGGTCCTGTAAAATGGTGCTAAAAGTGGCGACAGTTTAGTCGATCATCTTACTCTGAAAGTAAATCTTAATTTATTCTCACCAATTATTTAAGGAACAGTGTATATAATATACATAACGCTTAAATATATTTGGTGTTTTGATTTGCTGAACAGTGTTTACGTGTGAACATGTGTATGTGTGAACGTGAGTGTTTATGTACAAAACAATGCGTATTAGAAATCTAAAATAAATTTTAAAATTTTGATTAAAAACAGAAGTAGTGTCTCACATGTACGACGTTAGCCTTTCTAATGATGGAAAGTGAAACAAAGCAAAAATATAGAGAACTAGTAACAAATGAAAAAGTCAAACTGCGACTGAAAATAATATTTGCATTTATGAAGTATGCATATAAGTTCATGTAACTTTGTATTTGATTGCATTTGTATTACAAAACATTCTTGTTTGTGATTGGTGAAATTAATGTTACTTATACCGTACAAGAGTCCTATTTTGTGTTTGAATTCCAAATATACTCTTTTGCTCTGTTTGCATGTTTTTATAATAGATATAGCAATACATATAAAAATATTTTATATAATTATAACCTGACAAATTCAAACACACATATTATGTGTAATATTACATTTCTGTATTGTGAGAGATTATTACATACACGAACATTTTTCAAACATTTGTAAACTTTGTGAAAAAATTCGAGAAATCCAATCAGTAAAATACTTAACAATGTAGTACTTCAGGTGTTTTGATGATAATCTTTCCTTTTCATACAGTTAATGATAGCAATATATACATAATAGATACAGGAAGAGTGATGTGCCGTAATCATCTCATCAGCATTAAGTAATATATAATCTTCATTGAAATCATTCTGTTTTCTCCCATTTCCAATGTGTTTATTTAAAGTAGAACACCTAATTCATATTTAGGAATAACATCGGATCAGCTTTAGAATGAATATAATGTGCTTCAATTAATTTTTTTTAATTAACGACTATAAATCAGAAAATTAAAATACTTTAATGCATTAAGCCCACACTTAAAAACAGTTTCTCCCCTCCCTAACGTTTCTTTCTTTTTTTATTTAAAACATAAAACATTAAAACGAAGCAACTGTGTTCTGATTACATGTTTCTAATTAAAGTTTATCAATTGCAAAAGCAATACATTTAATTGGAGCTTAATATTAATTCTGTCCTTCAACAAATTGAGGGTGGAGAAAACCGCATGTTCTTTCAATTTGATAATGGAAAATATTTAAAGAAGTTTAATTAGAATATCAGTAAAAGTTTTCCAGCAATTAGACACTTTTTTATCACTCGTTGAATAAAGCATTAGAATAATGTTTGTACAACATTGAGAATTAAATGAAGTTCTCTGAAGCATAGGTTCGAATATATTAGATTTATATATGTGTATTTTATGTTTAAAGCTATAAGCTACTTGGCACAATTCACTAAATTCACTTCAGATTTAACACCTGAGGTATCTTAAGAAACTGATTAGCTGTAAGTGATCCAGTTTTGGTAGATTACAGTTACATATTGATTTGCTTTCATCAAAATAAATGTTTTATTTACTGGGCTCAATTCATTCCTATTCAAAAGAGAGAATATAATTTAAAATAACATGTATTATGAGAGGATTTACAATTTTAGAATAGCGTCATATTCGAAGTCAGTTGTCATTAATTTACTTCAGCATCAATTCTTAGAAGCATAATATATCATATTTAAAATACCGACATGGTTGCTACATTAGGGTGACTCTCCTACTTTCTTACGAGGGCAAAAGTGGATAGCTAAATTTGGGAGCGAAATGTCAGTCAAGAAAATCATCAAAAGCCTGGACGTCCTGCAACTCCTACCCCCAATGAAAACATAGATCGTGTACACCACACGCTGAGGGATGACAGGCGACTGACTATGAATCAAATAGCCAATGCTATTAGAATACTCCGTGAGAGAGTTGAGAATATTCTACACAATGAAATTGGCATGACGAAAGTCTTTGCTCTGTGGGTACCACGTCCTCTGAAACCTAATCAAAAGAGCACCAAACTGATCAAGTTACGGGTTTACGGGTAAGTCGGGCATTGTTTGAGGCAGATCCAGCTGGTTTCCCTGAACGTTTCCTAAACCAGGATGTATGCTGTCTCCATCACTCTGAGCTAGAGTCGAAAGACCAGCCATGGTAGTAGAAACACCCCTCCTCAACGACTCCTAAGAAGGCCATGGTCATTTCATCTGCTAGGGAGATGATGACCTCAGGTTTTTGTGAGGCAAAAGGCATTGCGTATATCGAATATCTTCAAAAGGGTCACACCATCAATGCAGAATACTATACCAACTTGCCAAGACAGTTACGAAAGTCTGTCAAGACCAAACGCCCTGGGAAACTGACGAAAGGTGTTTTGTTTTAATACGACAATGCTCCAGTACACAATTCCTTGGTTTCAATGGCTGCTGCGTGCCACTGTAGTTTTTAACAAGTACATCACACTCCCTATTCTCTTGATTTGGCCCCATCTGACTATCATCTGTTACCCAACATGAAAACAACTTGGCTGGGAATCAGTATCCCTGTGATGATGGTGTCATATCTGCAGTTGGTGAAGTTTTTGACAAGCAGGATAAAAGCATGTTTACCAATGAGATTGAAGCACTTCAACACACACATAGACACACACACACACACCGGGATGAGATTGGCATACAGGCAAACAGGCAGGTAGAAAGACAGACAGACAGATAGATTGATACTCAACGGTAAGATCCAAGGATCCAAGTATATGAATTATGTAAGCTTCATGCGGTCCATTGTAGGTAAAGAACAAAAAGTGGACAGTGCAAGATAAGGAACGCTTAACAGTTTATTAGGATCGAAACTCATGTCGATGTTACACAGAAATGTGATAAGCTGATAGCCTCTTTATAGCTCACGGTTAGCAAAAATCAAAATCGAATGAGTGGAACAGGTAAAATGCAAGTTATATATGTCTCTTAGATAACTGACCTCTCATGTAATAGCTACTCAGCGAGTGGTGCTTAGCTTAGAAAACCATCAGGTCGAAATTACCTTAATGGAATGAAGATTACATTGTCGCTTGGAATTTCCAAACTGACACACCGCCCATGTGAACTGAAATGGAACACTCCTCGTTCAGTAACTGTTGCATCATAGTATCTGCTAGCTAAGAAACAAATGTAACCTAAACCTAACCACTCCTTCAATTAGGCTATATGTGCGGTGTGTGTTTGTATGTATATATATATATATATATATATATATATATATATATATGTGTGTGTGTGTGTGTGTGTGTGTGTGTGTGTGTGTGTGTGTCTGTGAGTGTATACACATGCATATATTGGTACAGGGTGTCACCGAAGTTGCAAATAACATGAAATACATAAACGAGAAAGAAATGGAAAATAGGAAAGTAAACACAGAGAACGGAATCTTCATCAGTTGTTGGATGTCTATCTACTACACATTTCAAGCATTAACCGACAATATGATACTTCAATGACAGCTGCTCCCATAAATTCTAAAATAAAGTTTAGGATTAATGGAGGGTCAAACTTCGAAGAAAAATAGACAGTGGAGACATACAAAGAAACTGAACGAAAACAAAGATGGACGATGATCACGTGTGAGCAACAAAAGATATATATATATATATATATATATATATATATATATATATATAGTGTAGTATATTGCCACTTAAGTGTGGCTGACCCCTAGGGGTGGATGTTACTGTTGCTTTTAGCCCCAGGAGGACATCTCCTCCAGCTGGCTTATCGACACACGACTGTGTCCTGTTTGCCAAGGGTAGTTATCCCTCTCACCAACATCTGCAGCACGAACGGATCCGGATTTCAGGGTTATTTCCCTTCGTCGGCGTCCGATAGCCGCTGACCTTGGTGAGAGAGACAAAAACCTGGCAATCTTATATCTTCTTTTCAAGTGAAATTCTTCACTGATATCGAAAAGGTGAAAACAAGCAATGTCAATTCTCTAAATGAAGTATTAACAGTAACTGCACGATAAAGTGTAGTATATTGCCACTTAAGTGTGGCTGACCCCTAGGGGTGAATGTTACTGTTAGGGTTATTTTTGTCTCTCTCACCAAGGTCAGCAGCTATCGGACGCCGACGAAGGGAAATAACCCTGAAATCCGGATCCGTTCGTGCTGCAGATGTTGGTGAGAGGGATAACTACCCTTGGCAAACAGGACACAGTCGTGTGTCGATAAGCCAGCTGGAGGAGATGTCCTCCTGGGGCTAAAAGCAACAGTAACATCCACCCCTAGGGGTCAGCCACACTTAAGTGGCAATATACTACACTTTATCGTGCAGTTACTGTTAATACTTCATTTAGAGAATTAACATTGCTTATATATATATATATATATATATATATATATATATATATATATATATATATATATATATATATATATATATATATATACATATATACATATATATATATATACATATATATATACATATGTATACATATATATATACATATATATATATACATACACATTTATATATACACACACACGCCACACAAATAAGAATGAATTAGCAATATGTATTTCCTATTTTTAAGACGTCATATTCTAATATGATGATTGTTTGTCAGTTAAAAGTCCCATTTACCTTGGGCAGGTGTCTTCTACTATAGCATCGGGCCGACCAAAGTGGATTTGGTAGACGGAAACTGAAAGAAGCATGTCGTATATATGTGTATATATGAATGTATGTGTATATGTTTGTGTGTCTCTTTTTTCCCCCAACATCGCTTGACAACCGATGGTGGTGTGTTTACGTCCCCGGTTCACCAAAAAAAAGACCGATAGAATAAATACTAGGCTTACAAAGAGTAAGACCTGCGGTATTTGCTCGACTAAAGGCGGTGCTCCAGCATGGCCATAGTCAAATGACTGAAACAAGTAATAGAGTAATATATATATATATATATATATATATATATATATCAATTATACATATACAGAGAGAGAGAGAGAGAGAGAGAGAGAGAGAGAGAGATAGAGAGAGAGAGAGAGAGAGAGAGAGAGAGATCAATGATATTAAAACTGCTATAAGCAATTTCTAATGCCAAGTTAATTTCCACCCACCTTGTGTATTAGGTTGTTCGGAAAATTATGGCATATCTTTAAAATATAAAAGCCTAATTTTTGAAAAACTGAACTTAGACTGTGATTCGGTTATTAAAAATATTATCCCTGAACAGTTATGCATTCTTCTCATCGATTAAAAATGTCATTGATGCTTCTTCGATACAAATCGAAGATAACAAAAAATCTTTGATTTCAATTTTGACCTCGGTTTTGTAACGGAAGGTCTTTTGCCTTTAAAAATGTCCTAGACGCTTGAAAAGTGGTAGTCAGTAGGTGAAAGATTAGGAAACTATGAAAGATGTGGTAAAGTCTCATATCCCAAGTCTGTGAGCTTCTGCAGGGTCATTCTGGAAAGTGCACTCGAGCATTTTCTTGGAGCAGAATGGGACCACACTGATTATTAAATGCCGGTCTCATTTCCCTAAAGTGAAAATGCATTTCTTCCAGTTCCTTACAGTAATCTTAGGTCCCAGAAAACTGTATTGTTTTCAAATGCTGATCATCAATGATGGATGGACGTCTTCTACATTCTTGATCTTCAAACTTCTCATCCCTACTATAGAATCTCTCAAACCATTTTCGTACCTTTCGATCGCTGGTGGACACTTCACCCCGTACTCTGTTGATATTGGCGGCTGTTTGAGAAGCAATATGTCCAAGCTTGAATTCATGCAAAAAGAAGGAAACGCATTTCTTCATTTTTCATCTTGTAATTAAGAATCTCTAGACTTCAAAGTTATATTTTGAATGAAATCAATAAATTTTTTTACAAAAATACACATCCATTATTAAGATTGTGAAATTTAGTCTACAATACTACAAAAATAACATCTTAAATCAAACTTGAAAAAGTGCTTTTGAAAAGGTTGACAGTATTTTCCGAACAGCCTAATATATAATACACATTATACATACACACACACGCACACGCACACACAAACACACACACACACACACACACACACACACACACACGCATACATATAACGAATCAGTATTCAATTAATAGAGGAACAGAAAATGGAGAGTTGAAAGTTAATAATTATTTATTAATAAAGTGATACTTCATACTTCCTGCAGGTGTTTCAATTGTGCTCAAGAAGTAACTCACAAATTTATGCTTTAAATTTGCATTTATATGATATGGGCACAATATCATCAGGGAAAAAGATATACAATAACAGATTACCTCTTAGTCCATACCGACAGACTAAATATATGGAGTTATTTTATTTTTATATTTGTGTGTGCGTCAGGGTAAACGGATTGATTTGAATATAATGAGAAATAAGGTATAATAAATAATAAGGTAGAATAAAATAAAATAATATAAAATTAAATCAAATTAGAATAAAAATAAAAGATATAAAATATAAAATAGATAAGATAAAAATAAAATAAATAAATAAAACTAGAACAAAAATAAAACAAAATCAAACAGAACAGACAATGAATTGATCGGTGCAAATTGGTTGGAGAAATTTAAATCAGTTTACATGCGGTTAAGCGTTTCAGAGTACATCTAATCAGAACGGTTTCTCAATACATGCGTGTGTGTGGAATTATACACTTACAAAAGACTCCAAGTAATAATTGCATGCATATATATATATATATATATATATATATATATATATATATATATATATATATATATATATATATATATATATATATATATGTATATATATATATATATATATATATATATATATATATATATATATATGTATATATATATATATATATATATAAGACTGTCATACCGGCCATGACGAAGGGAAATAGCCCTGAAACTCGAGTCGCTTTTATATATATATATTTATATTTATATATTTATATATTTGATCCTTTATATTGAACACTCAATATTTCATCTACATTCAATACTTTATTTCATGGTTCCATCCATTTTTATTTTATTTTATATTATATATTGTATATTATATTATATATTGTATATTCCATATTCTATACCCCACATTAGTTCTGCAGGAATATAAATAAAACATAAAAAACAGACAGTGTTGGAACTCTTTTAAGCAAAATAATATATTCCTCTATACACAATCATACAAAAAAATCCACCTTTTTTTGTATTTATTTTTACTCGCATATATATATATATATATATATATATGTGTGTGTGTGTGTGTGTGTGTGTGTGTGTGTGTGTGTGTGTGTGTGTGTGTGTGTGTGTGTGTGTGTGTGTGTGTGTGTGTGCAATATATATATATATATGCTTTATCGCTAAATTCACAAGTGTTTTTATATTCCCTCTCTGTTTATATTCTCTTATTCCTTTCCGTTGAAGAGCGTAGGCTCGAAACGTAAAAGACTTTCACACTTTCCCAAACATTAAACTAATACACCTGCTTGTTTTTCATACACCTGTCTTTGTTTTGTGTTTTTCTGTAAACTTCAACTATATATATATGTGTGTGTGTGAGTGTGAGTATTTGTATGTATATATATAATATAAATATAAATATATATATATATATATATATATATATATATATATATATATATATATATATATATATATATATGTATGTATGTATGTATGTATGTATATATTGTATAAATGCATGTATGCATATATGTATATATATATATGTGTATATATATATATATATATATATATATATATACGTATTTCCATATACATACGCATGTATGAATGTATTCATAAATGCATAGATACACTAAGCTCACATATAAGTACGTACATAATCATACAGATATATACGCATTATAACCTTCAGTTCGATATTATTTATTTATATTGTGTTTTCATTAATGCTTCTTTATGATAATCAAATTTATTTATGTAATATATAGCCGGTACGACGAATAATACTGTTTGTTTACATTCTAGAATGGTAGAGAACTTGTGCATTACGCCATCACAAATGTAGTCTATGGAAAGAATTCCTTTAAGTATATATTTTTAAGTGTGGTTTAATTAATGCTTCTATTAATTACATTTACATAAAATGATAATAATAAGTATTATCTACCATATAATCGTGACGATGAATATATACTATTGGTTTTACATTCTAGGTAGATAGAGATCTTGTGCATTACGTCATCACTAATGTACTTTATGGAAAGAATTTCGGGATATTATTTAATGTATAAGTATTGTTAATTATAGTTTAACCCATTACCTTGAATGAGCCCCATTTGGGGATCTGCTAAAGACAGTCTCATTGCCGATTGTTCGTTGTATTTAAAGTGAATTGTTTATGTACATTGTATTTGCAGATGTCTGTTTAATAGTATTTAGTATGTAACGTTTGTCATTATTAGTTCTAGCTAATTCTAGAAGACATTTTACGTCACAAATCGCAATTTTTGAACTGCAAAAATATTGACTGTTTTCAAAAGCATTTTTTTTTTTTGCCTTTCCCATTTATATCATTCTTTGATATTTCATGCACATTCGAATTTGATACTAAAGTTTAAAAAAAAAACTAAAATGTTTATTATTACAATTGAATAGAAAAGGATAAATATGCATTTTTTTTCAGCGATCTCTATTTGAAACGTGTTGAAAAAGTTGTCATAATCTCCAAAATAATTCACATATGAAGAAAATTAAAATACTATATATTATTTTTACTCCTAAGACACCTGGAAAAGCCAAAAAATATATATTAAAAAATATGGCAGTTAATCACTTAAAATTAATATTAAAGAAAATATTATATATTGTAAGATAAAAGTTATAAACATTCAGTCAGGTATAAATATAAAAAGCCTGTTGTATTATAGACAGGAATTTGTTACTTAATGTCTTCTCAATTAATGTTAATAGAAAAAGTTACAAAATCTTTTCCGTGTATGGTGATTAAGTTGTTATCAGTTAAAGAATTAATAATCATTATTAGTTATTGTGTAGGATATTATTAGAATTTTTTGTTGTTAATTCAAGGTAAGAAAGTCGAATATATTATGTATCTTAAGTGGTGCAATCAATAATAATTATCTCAATTAGTGTTTATAGATATAATTATGAAGCATTTTCAATAACGCTAGTCTGTCATATTGATAGGAAATATGTCTCCTAAATGTTAGAGGACATGAATAGTATATTATATAGTTTATCATTACCCAATATTATGAGTATAAGGCTGAATTATACTTAGAGAAAACATATTTCGCTGAATGAAAGCAAATTACATTTTTCGTTTTTTAAATTAAGGAAATTTTTTCTAAATATAAAGATTTTATATGCTTTTTCAGTACACAACTCACATGTTTTGTTGGGGATTTTATATGATTTTGCAAACTCACAATATCCTTTTTAATATTAAATTCAAAGTTATTATCCTTTAATTCCTATATGAACTTACTTAATCCAGTAGTATTCATATTATTTTAATTTTAAAGTTCTGGAAATGATTAGCCACTCTAATTTTAATTCTATTTTCTGTTGACACAATATAAAAATCATTTCTTTCCTTGAGATTCAACACTTCATTGGTGAACTAATCCATCTTTCTTGCAAAAATTTTAAAATTTACAATTAATTTAACTTTACAGTCACAAGTTTTATTTACATCTTTATGTATGTTATTAGAAGTATAATTAGAAAGGTATTAATGTGTATTATTTCCCTTCTATCATTTAGGTATTTATGGCCTTTAACATTTTTATTTAATTTGGAACTTTAAGTTGGTCTTGAGGTGAAGTTTTGAATTGGATATTTCTTTTTCTGTAGAAACAACTAATTTTTATTGTTAATAGATAATATAATCATGAGTAGGTTACAAGTTAGAATAAAACAAATTTTGACATGTTTACAATTGATAATGTCCCTATATTTATTATTATTGTTAAAATCCTAATAAATAAATGTGTGTATAGATTTTATTAAATTATTTTAAATTTACATAGCATATGGAATAATAAGCCAAATCGTGTTAGATTCTTCAGAATTATATTTTAAGAGCTTATTATTTATTTTTGATTTAGTAAAATTTATGTAAGGGATATATAGTTTATTTTTTCTGTTACGAGGTGGATTATCAATGGAATGTGTATTCAAAGGAGTTGTCGGTTTATCATTATCATCCGATTTATTATTTACGTGATTGTCTCACTATAAGAATAATAATAATTGTTTAGCAGTTCCTTATTATTTATGAGATAATTTGATATTAGATTTTTCTATATAGTGTTTTCTATTTCTATGTCGATGTTTATTTATTTCATGTTTATTATTATTATAACCACTTAACAGTCTATTATTAGATGATTTATGAATTCTGCGCCTGCTTTTACTAACAGGTTTAGCTTTAATCAAATTAGCAGTCTTTCCAATTTTAGTTATGTCGTATAACTGATTCTATCATGTATAATTTTCTCTTTAAGTGGATTGTATTTTATCATTTTTGTGCGGAGTCACAATGTCCCAGTGGTTAGGGCAGCGGACTCACGGTCGTAGGATTGCGGTTTCGATTCCCAGACAGGGCGTTGTGATTGTGTGTTAAGCGAAAACACCCAAAACTCCACAAGGCTCCAGCAGTGGGTGGTGGCGAACTCTGCTGTACTTCTTTACCACAACTTTCTCTCACTCTTTCTTCCTGTTTCTGTTTTACCTGTATTTCAAAAGGCCAGTCTTGTCGGAATCTGTGCCACGCTGAATCTCCCCGAGAACTACGTTAAGGGTACACGTATCTGTAGAGTGCTCAGCCACTTGCACGTTAATTTTACGAGCAGGCTGTTCTGTCGATCAGATCATCTGGAACCCTCGTCGTCGTAACCGACGGAGTACCACGGTTGTGCCTCTATATCCAGCTTCAGCTAGAGCCATGTCGTTATAACCTGTATGTTTCGTAAATATTTCTTCATTATATGATAGATTCTGTTATCTATGTTGGCGATTAGCGTGTTTTAATTGATCGTGGATGATTACTTAGGAAATTAATGTAGCTTAAATTCGTATTTGATTTATGGAAAGGTTCATATTTACCAATTATAAGATTGAGATTAATATCTAAAAAGTTACTGAGTTATTATCCTTTTGAATAGAGATGGAGAGTTCACATCTTATGAAAGATTTATAGAGTCTTTTCTTACATAATTCTAATTTTGTATTAGATATATTTTTGATTATAAAGAGTGCATCATCCCTATATAATGCTCTCTTGATTTCGGGAAATTCATAATGTAGGCGCTGGAGTGCCTTTCTGGTAAGTAGCTTGCTTATCAAACACATGGTTTTGGGTTCACTCTCACTGCGTGGCACCTTAGGCAAGTGACTTCTAATATAGCCCCGGGCCGACCAAAGCCTCATGAGTGGATTTGATAGACGGAAACTGAAAGAAGCCCGTCGTATATATATATATATATATATATATATATATATATATATATATATATATATATATATATATATGTATGTGTGTGTGTGTGTGTGTGTGTGTGTGTGTGTGTGTGTGTGTGTGTCCCGAACATCGCTTGACAAGCGATGTTGGTGTGTTTACGTCCCCGTAACTTAGCGGTTCGGCAAAAGAGACCGATAGGATAATTACTACGCTTACAAAGAATAAGTCCTGGGGTCGATTTGCTCGACTAAAGGTGATGCTCCATCATGGCCACGGTCAAATAACTGAAACAAGTAAAAGAGTAAAAGAGTATATATATATGCATGCGATTATTACAGTGAGTTTTTTTTTTACGATATAATTACACACACACGCGTATACTGAGATACCGTTATGATTAGATATTTTCTGAAATGTTTATCCGCGTATAAACTACTTTTAATTTCTCCAGCCAATGGGCACTGATGAATACATAGAGTCTATTCTCTTCTATCTAATTTTATTTTGAATTCTATCTTATTTATTTTATATATTATACCTTTCATTTTAATTTTTATTGTATTTCGTTTTTATACTATTATATTTTATCCTACCTTATTATTTAATTTACTTTATTACTATATTCATATGAATCTGTTAACCCTCACGTGCACACAAAATAAAATAAAATAGCTCCATATATTTAGTCTGCCAGCATGAACTAAGATGTCAAGATGTGATCTTTTAGTGTATGTTTTTTCCCTGATGATATTGTGCTCATATCCCTTAAAGGAAAATCCAAAGTATAAATGTGTAAGTTATTTCATGAGCATAATCGAAACAGGTGTAGCAAGTATGAAGTATCACTTTATTAATACATAATTATTAAGTTTCACCTCTCCAATTTCTGTTTCTCTATTAATTAAATACTGATTATATATATGTGTGTGTGCATGTATATATATATATATATATATATATATATATATATATATATATATATATATATATATATATATATATATATATATATATATAAGCAATGTTAATTCTCTAAATGAAGTATTAACAGTAACTGCACGATAAAGTGTAGTATATTGCCACTTAAGTGTGGCTGACCCCTAGGGGTGGATGTTACTGTAACATCCACCCCTAGGGGTCAGCCACACTTAAGTGGCAATATACTACACTTTATCGTGCAGTTACTGTTAATACTTCATTTAGAGAATTAACATTGCTTGTTTTCACCTTTTCGATATCAGTGAAGAATTTCACTGGAAAAGAAGATATAAGATTGCCAGGTTTTTGTCTCTCTCACCAAGGTCAGCGGCTATCGGACGCCGACGAAGGGAAATAACCCTGAAATCCGGATCCGTTCGTGCTGCAGATGTTGGTGAGAGGGATAACTACCCTTGGCAAACAGGACACAGTCGTGTGTCGATAAGCCAGCTGGAGGAGATGTCCTCCTGGGGCTAAAAGCAACAGTAACATCCACCCCTAGGGGTCAGCCACACTTAAGTGGCAATATACTATATATATATAGTTTTAGGGAAAAGAACCAAGTTTCAAGAACTCATCGATGAAAATACGCTATCACATAAAGAAAAATTAACAATTTAAAGCACAATAAATGATTATAATATAAAACAAAGTAAATATCATAAGATAAAGATAATTGCTTTTAATTGTTAATTTTTCTATATGTGATAGAGGATTTTCATCGATGAGTTCTTGAAACTTGATTCTCTTCCCTAAAACTATATATTTTTATATATATTTTAATCTATAAAGATCAATTTAATTTTAATTTTTTATAAATTGATTTTAATTGAGTTGTTACCTGTAATTTGGAATTTTGTCCCTAAAATTATTATTATATATAATTATATGATTCTCTCTCTCTCTCTCTCTCTCTCTCTCTCTCTCTCTCTCTCTCTCTCTCTCTCTCTCTCTATTTATCTATCTATCTATCTATCTATCTATCTATCTATCTATCTATCTATCAATATATATATATATATATATATATATATATATATATATATATATATATATTTATTTATTTACTTATTTATGGGTTTCAGCCAAGTGGCTGTGGTGATGCTGGAGCACCACCGTGATTTTCTGTCTTTATGCTTTGCTCTCTTCACGTTCCCTGCATGGCTCTTCTCTTGCACCTGATATAGTCCAAGCAAGAGTTTTGATGACACATCTGGTGTATAAGAGAATTTCACATCGCTGCACTAAACTGTGTCTCATTTCGAGCCATTGGTTCGTCTGGTATCGTGGAGAGGAAAGCGTCGAGTTTTGTCTTGAAGACCTCCACATCTGTGTCTTGCATGTCTCTCAAATGTTTTGGCAGGGCATTGTAGAGCTGAGGTCCTCTGAAACCGAGGCTGCTGCAGTATCTTGTTCTTATGTGAAATGCAGTGGACGGCACCCTTGGCACCATGCAGTGGCGACCTGTGCGGGCATTCCTGTAGTACTTGATGCCTAAGTTTGGCACCAGTCCTTCCAGTATTTTCCATATGTATATTATTACATATCTCTCTCGCCTGCGTTCCAGGGAATAGAGACCTAGTGCCTGCAGTCGCTCCCTGTAGTTCATCTGCTGGACTGTGGCGATCGTTTTTGTATAGTGCCTCTGAATTGCCTCGAGTTCTGCTGTCCGTTTGACACTGTGTGGTGACCACAACTGAGAGCAATAGTCTAGGCGGCTCAGGAAAAATGTCTTCCATAGAGTCAACATGACTTTTTGATCCCTTGTACGGAATGTCCTCAGTATCCACCCCGGCAGCTGTCTGCACTTTGCTGTCAACTTGACAATGTGCATGTGAAATGATGCATCACTACACATGTTGATGCCCAGGTCTCTCACGGCTTGTGGTTCTGGGATTGCAGTACCTCCAGGTCCTGTGTATGCCAGTTGGGAGGTACTTGTGGCCTTGTAGCGCAGTACTTGAAATTTTTCCGCATTGAACTGCATATTGTTTTGCTCTGCCCACTCATATATTGCATTTAGGTCATTCTGTAGGCTTACAATATCATCAGGATTCTTTAATGCCTAAGATAGTTTTGTGTTTTCAGCGTAGCTAGTGACAGTGGCTCTCCGAGTGACCGTGGGCATGTCCAGAAGGGCCACTATGAACAGTAGTGGCCCCAGGACAGTTCCTTGCGGAACACCGCTCAATATTTGTGTTTCCCTAGATAGTTCTCCATTGGCTGCAACTGTCTGACTTCTACCATTCAGGAAGTCATGCAGCCATTCTCCAAATTTACCAGTTATGCCTAGGTTTCGCAGCTTGTGACATATCAAGCCATGATCAACTTTGTCAAAGGCTTTTGCAAAATCGAGATATATCACATCAACATTTGAATGGTCAAGTAGCTGCTTCAGGACCCAGTCATAATGCTGCAGGACCTGCGTGAGGCAGCTTCTACCTGGACGGAAACCATGCTGGGTCTCATTCAGCAAGTTATTTTCTTCTAGGAACGCAATCAATCTCTTTTTGACAATTCGTTCCATGACTTTGCTAATATGTGAAGTCAGAGAGATGGTCCTGTAGTTCCCAGCCTCCGCTCTGCTTCCGCCTTTATGGATAGGACATATGGTGCCTTCCTTCAGCTTTTTGGGAAGTTTACCATTTGCAAGGAAACTCTGGAAGAGTATCCGGAGTGGTCCTGCTAATTCTTGTTTACACCACTTTAAGAGGACAGCCGGGAAACCATCGGGGCCAGTTGCCGAATTTAAGCTCATTTCATTTATGGCAGCTATTACATCTTCCTCTTCAATGTCAATGTAGGTAATGGATGCAGTCTTTTTCTGCTGAGTGCTATTGTCAAAGAAATCAGCTGGGTTCTTTATCTGCATGTGACTCAGAGGAGAAGTGAAGACACTCTTGAATTGTGCACTGAGCACTTCACTTATTCATATGGGATCCGCAGTCAGTGAGCCATTAGGCAGGAATAGGGGTCCTATCTTATACTGTACCGTAGCGGTCTCTTTTGCAAATCTATAGAAAGCCTTGGGGTTTGTTTTTATGCTTTCTACTGCTCTCTTCTCCTTCTCTGCTCTCTCTTTTTCATGGGAGAGTTTAATCTTGTTTTCTATTTCTAACAGTGTTAGCTTTAATTTAGCCCTTTTCCTATCCCCCAGTTCTCTATTTAACTGGTTTGAGACCTTTGTTCTGTGTCTCATAAGGATTTTCCTGTCTCTAGGAATTCTATTGGCATGTTTGCTGGTCTTTCTATATGGCACGTATTTGGTGCATATGCCTTGTATAGTTGACATAAAATGACTTAGTTTGAGGTCATTGTCTTGTATAAAAAGGCTGTCATGCCAGTTTTGATTTCGAATCTCTCTGCGAATTGACTTCCAGTCCGCTCTGTGGAAATTCAGATTGGATATTGCTTGAGTCCTCCTGGTGGGGTGGGTGTCAGTGGGTTGCCTAGGACCATACATAGGCATAATTCTATAATGTTATGATCTGAGAGAGATGTGGGCGTTATTTTCACATTATGGATTAGGTTCACATTGTTTGTGAAGCAGAGATCTAAAATATTGCTTCCTCTGGTTGGTTGGAGTATCACTTGTTCCATGAACAGCATGTGGGATAGTTCTAACAAAGACTTTGCCTGGCTTTGTTCATGCAGTGACATCCCAGAGAGGATGTGACCTTCAGGCCATTTAACATTTGGGAGGTTAAAGTCGCCTAGGAAAAGTATATTGATGCGTTGGTCCAGATTTGTCACGACCTCTTCTATGCGTCTGAGGCTGTCCTCAAATTTACCCTCCTGCTTTGCGGTATTTGGTGGACGGTATGTTGAGCATACAACTACATCAATCTGTTTTATGTGTACTATTAAAGTATCACAGATAGAGTTTGAGTGTGATAGGAGTAGTAGGGGTGTGACATCTTCTCGGATGTACATTGCAACTCCCCCATGACTTCTATCCCTCCTGTCTGTTCGGAGCACGGCATACTCTGGTATGTTTATCTCCGCATCTGCTATATTAGGTGTTAGATGCGTTTCAGTAAGCACCATGCATATTGCTTGATTGCATGTAACTAGGTCTTTCAAGTATAGAAACTTGTCTTTGCCGCCTGTTCGTAATAGGCCCCGGATATTCAGTAGGAATATGGGTGTGATATCTGTGCAGGGGTTCCTGGTGTTAGCGGTGAGCATCCCTGATCCATCATCTGTGGTGGTCTTGGATAATGGTTCATGTGGTGTTGACTCTGCACCCTCTGCATCCACGTTAACTGTTGTACCATTTTCTGGGCATGCTTAAAAAAGCTTGCTGGTCAGCTGCTGCAGTTCGTATATATAGAACAAATCGGTCCCAGGACTTATTCCTTGTAAGCCAAGTACTTATTGTATCAGTCTCTTTTGCCGAACCGCTAAGTTACGGGGACATGAACGCACCAACATTGGTTGTCCAACGATCGTAGGGGACACACAGGCACACAAACACGCACACACACATTTATATATGCGTATATATATATATATATATATATATATATATATATATATATATATATATATATATATATATATATACTACGGGCTTCTTTCAGGTTCCGTCCACCAAATCCACTCACATTGCTTTTGTCGGCCCGAGGCTATAGTAGAAGACACCTGCCCAAGGTGCCACCATGTAGTTGGTAAACAAGCTACTTACCTTATTTACATTATTTACAACTGACCGATATTACCACACAGCCACTCCTGTGCCTATATATATATATATATATATATATATATATATATATATATATATATATATATACATATATATATATAAAATTTGCATTAAAAGCATATAAATTCCATGTGACGATTATTATTATTATTATTATTATTATTATTATTATTATTATTGTTGTTGCTGTTGTGTGTGTGTGTGTGTGTGTGTGTGTGCAGTATAAAATAGAAGTGGTGATCTCAGTTATAAACTGTTTGATTGTAAGTTTGTGGGATCAAGTGTGAAGTGAAATTAAACATTAACTACAAAAGAGACAGCAACATCACAATCACGGATATAATCTTGTTATTGTTATCATTTAGCCGTAGTCTAGAGTAAATGGTAGATGCATGATCACAAGAACGTCTACTTTGGCTGTCTAGTCTGAGATTGGAAATAGGAATGAATTAGCTATATGTATTTCCTAATTTTGAGACGTCACTTTCTAAAATGATGATTACTTGGCTTTAAGACGTCACAGGGCCTAACTGACCATTTGTAGCTTTCCACGGTGTTTAAGTTTGTAGTCTATTAGAGCAGTTACATTGAATTTCGTGAAATATCTTAAGAGAAATTGAAGCAATCATCACCGAATTCTAAGGCCAGCATACACGCAGAAAGAAAACAAAACAATTACTTGTCAGCAATACCACATAAAACCATAATAGCATATCACTGGTACTGATTTTATTGATATTTGGTTGACGGATCAAATGCGAATCGAAAACATAAGCTAGCTATACATTTATATTAATGAGGCTTACGACCTTACTTAATAAAAGTGTTGTTTTGTTCATCTCTTTGACATAGCCGCCCTTATTATTACTCTTGTTTTTGATATTATTGCTTTTTATATTTTAGGCTTAAGTTTCTCCTTTGATCAATTTGGAATCGAAAACATGTAGTGCCAGCCAATCACTTTGACCGCTTGCTGGCCTAAATAAGAAATCACAATCATCATTATTATTACTGTTAATATTAATATCATCATTAGCGTTGTTATTATTGTTGTTGTTGTTGCTGCTACTGTTACTGCTGTTGCTGCTGCTACTGTTGTTGCTGCTGCTGCTGCTGCTGTAGTTGTTATTTATCGCCAATGATAAATGTGTTTTGGAATCTATGTAAATTTGTTCCTTGTTTTCCTTGATAGAAGTCTGTATTCGTGAATTTTATTGATCAACATTATTTATTAATTGTTCAGAACAAAATGAGATAGGACAATCGTTTTCGTCCCGTTCTACGGGGCAAAATTTTAAAAGTAATAAATGCTTCTGGAAACAAAGAAAAGTTTCAGTCTGACTGAATGGTGGACAAAGTAGGTAGTGAAGTTTGAAGGTAAAACTATAGATTAAATAGTAATCGAAAACAAAACTACAGATTAAATAGTAATCAAAAACAGTAGCAGCAATATAAGTCTCAACATAAGCAGTATTAACTATAAAGCCAACAAAAGCAATCAGAACAAAGACAGTAGAAGAAGCAAGGAAAATGTCATGTCAAGCAAAGAAAGTTGCAAATCAGCAGGAGCAGCACCATTAATCCGGGCATTGCCACCATCACTATCAACAACATCACAACCTCTACAAGAAGCAATAATAGTAGCGACAACATCTGCAGCAGCAGTTAACACCTCGCCTTCTTCCAAATAATATGCATTTCTTTTGCCAAAATCACAAATAGATTCGATTTCATTCTACTATGCAATAACTACGAACACTTTTAAAAGGTAGAGATACGCATCACCTGTAAAATGTTATGCTTCATATACACCAGTACCTTTTAGACGAAACAGAAAGGATAATGAGAAACCAAATAATACCTGCTTATCGATGAAAAGAAGCAAATTAAAGTGTATACACTCAGACCAAGCTGCACTCTGTTTAAGGAACATATGGCAAGACACCAGTTTCTTGGGGGACTTGCTCTGATAAATCTAAGTTATATTCCACTCAGCAGCTCTAATCCATTATTCACTTTGAAAAAATGATAAACAATAATTGTCTATAACTCTTTCATGAAAGAAATTATTATTTTATCATTTATATCATATATCTAACTGTCATGACATATTCATGAAACAAAAGCTTTTACGTAACCTTCTTGCATGACTGCCACGAGAACGTAATACATGAAGCTTCGCCAATCAATTTGTACGTTAACGGATTGCATTCTGAACCTCATTCCTACCAACTATATTTTATAACGATGGCCACTAGTTTGGATTATTAAGAATTAATATATATATTTTGTAAGAAAACTAACTAATCTCCTATCAACTACAAAAGTAGATAAATATAGTACTGCAGATACATTGTCACAGCTGGAATTATTCTCACCAAAGAAAGTGAATTATAGCTGACCTAAAACTATATCACTAAAACAACACATCAGTTTTTCCTTTTAATTCATTTACATAATTAATTTACTTGGGCGTCTCATAATTGTATGAGTCATGAACTTTCCTTAAATCATTGGTTAGTTATCAAATATAGGCAAAAAATACGTAAATAACCGAAGAACATATGAAAAATAAAAATCTCCACAATTAAAAACAGATAATAGAAAAGACATAAACATCTAAATTAATATTATTTCCCATTGATCTACATGAGATCATTAGTAGGAAAGATGACGCTGGAAAGCATTAATAAACATTTTTGTTACCTGACTGATGACCGGGTGGCTGTGATAAAAATATAAACCTCAATTTGGTTCCAAGTACATTATGATATTGTTTTTTACTTATATTTATGGGATTATGCGAGTTATATTCATGTAGTAACTTGGAAATATCAATGAAAAGGTTTTAATTATATGCCAAACTGTTTTTTTTATTTTCTAACAATGTTTTACGTTTAGCCTTTACATCCGAGCGATGTATTAGTTTCCAAATCTGCAGATATATCAATATGTTCACCTTATATAAGCGATTCCTTGATGCACAGAGATAACATGGCTGTCAGTTGCTGAAATTTGTTGGAACGTACTTAGACGTCACGCCATAATATTTTAAACTGTTAAAATGACACGACTTCGGAAAGTATTCCACCCTTTTCTCTTCCAAGTACTTACATTGAACGAAAAAAAGGAATACGTACACAAGTCTACTGCAGCTCGTATTCCTAAACTATATCAGACTGAAGCAAAAATAAAAAAAGATTAATTTCGGATTATTTCGTCAGTTCATCAAAATTTCAATAAGAGCCTACCACATAAAACAAACGGTTCTTAAGCTTAATCAACTCATCACAGAGCAAAATAGTGGCTCTATATACTGTTAAATAAAACTATAGTGTTGACTCATATGCAGAAAGCATGTGCTTGACAGTTAGATGTAGGAAGGTACTGAATGATTGTCATTTAAACCTCTCTGCAAATACAAGTGGTTTAACATTTAATCATTCATGTCACATAAATTTGATATGTTGAGAATATGATACACAAGTTTATATCATGCTGAAATTCAATAACTGCATTCAATTCCCATTCCGGTGACGTGCTTGTATTTGCATTTATAGCGTGTAGTCCGTGCCTCTGTGTCTATTCTGCATATCGGGATCTCTAATTTATCGCTCGTTCGCGAATGAATTTTACAATCAGGTCTCGAAGGGACCATGGGAACCAGAATGGGCTCCAACTACGCCAGCCTGTTGGTTGGCAATATTAAGGTCCAAACATTTTCTCAGTTCACCAATACTACTCCTGAGCTATATGGCCGTTACACTGCGGACTGTATTTGCACGACATTTCACTCCCGCGGACATCTTGATTCATTCCTCCCTTTCGTCCAGTCCTTCCATCCTGCCCTCGAATTCTCTTGTTCCGCCTCCGACACGTCTATCAGCCTTCTTAACGTTTCTGTCACCCTCCACTACTCATCTCTTACCATCTTCATCCACTATAAACCCACAGACTCACACTCCTATCCCCACTTTTTCACCTCCTATTCTACCCTCACCAGACTGTCCACCCGTTACTCTCTGTTTCTCCGTTTCCACCAGCTTTATAGTGATGATCATGACTTCGAGACAATTCTAACTCATGGGCACGCCACTTCACCCAACGAGTTACCCCCTTCGTTATCCAAAGCGCCATCACTCGTGCCTGATCTGTTGACAATGCACTTGTTTTCTCTTTCCCTGCACCCATCCCACCCTTATCCGCCTCCCTTCCTCCCTCACCTACCATCACTCCACCCTACCATCAAACACAACATTCTTCGGGCTTTCCGCCGACTCCAGTCTGACCCCAATCTTCCCCTCCTTCCAATATGCACATAGCCTACTTGACCTTTTAGTCTATAGCTTTTCCCCCCACTCCTGGTACTCGTTATGGATTCTTTGCTTGCTCACGCCCACGCTATCCCACTTCTCCTTACTTCT
>NC_142939.1:32912390-32932390 GCF_046866305.1 Octopus bimaculoides
TGTACAAAATGAGAGACAATAGAAAAGCTAGACTGACAATGAGGCAGAGATAGACACTGTGGCATAAGGGTGTATATGTATAAATAGATAGATAAGATATACATATATATATTCACATACACACACACACATACACACACGCATATATATATATATATATATATATACTGAGAGAGAGAGAGAGAGAGGGGCGTACTGATAGTTAAAGGGTAAAGAAGCTGAGAATGAAAGAGATTTATGTATATTAACGTTATTGATAACCAAACAAATATCTGAATTAATACTATTATTTCGCAATTTTTACAAGATGAAATTAAATTAATAAAAATCTAAAAAAGAATCCATATTATATATATATACAACAGTATACATACATATATATATATATATATATATACATATATATATATATATATATATATATATGTATATAACATATATATAAAAGCTTATATATATATTTATATAAATGTATGTATATATATATATATATGTATATATACGTATAAGTACATATAAATATACATACATATTTACATAAATACAAATATATATTTATATATGTATATATGTATATATATATATATATATCCATACATACATACATACATAAATACATATATATATGTATATGTGTGTGTGTGCGTGTGTGTGTGTGTTTTGTAGATGTATATATAATCTCTAATGTCTGTATTGAGTGCATTTTCCATCATTAATATGTACAAGCATTTCCATATATGCGTATGTGTTTGTGTCTCTGTGTGTGCGTATAAGTGAGTATGTGCCTATGTACATATACTTATGTACAAATATACTTATATATGTATCTAAATATTATATGATTTACTGCAAGTAACGTTATTCATATTCAATTTGTGCTTTGGACAAAATAGAAAACTAATTTGGTTTTGAATCTTGAAGCTTTTCAAGAGACACACAATCTGTCTGTTTTCTCTGCGCAAGTTGGAAATAAAGCAGTGCCACTCTGTCTGGGATGATAACTAAATATCATTTGTAATGTTTATATTGAAGAGTTCAATACCTAAAGGTCCTAATATTTCTCTCCATGAAAAGTTCGATGCGACGGAAGGATAACAATTGTATTTCAAGTTGCTGAAATGAAACAAAAGATTGCATCTACAAAAAAAGAAAAAAAGAAAGAAATAGATGAAATAAAAATATCTTTATTGCTTTATTTTTGGTGAAAGTTGAATAATTTCTGTTTATTTTTCTCTTTCTTCTTTCTATTAATTCTTATGGTTCAGTGCATGCGTGGATCAATAGAACATTGTGTAAACTTGCAGAGCGCTAAAAGCTTGGCACCAATCATAAGGCCTTCTGGGAGAAAGAAGATGGCTTCCCAAAATGTGAATTAGAAAATAATACATAAGAAGGATGCTAGAATTAATGAGGTAACAAGGGACATAATTATCAACGTAGAAATTTGGTATCTTAATAAAATTTTCATCAAATGATGGTGTCAATACAAAAAGTATTTTTAATTAATTTTTTTTACGTTGGTAGTTAGGAAAGTATGAATATATTACTTTAAATTATTTTAGTGTGGTGGGGAGATAGATAAAACTGTTGAAATTGAGTGGGATATCGAAGAAAATATATCTGCAACAAACAAAAGTGACAAATGAAATAGAAGATATCAACAGATATGCTGAAATAGCGAGGGAAATAAATTTACTGCAGATACACAAACTAACAAGAGTGGTTCGATAAAACATAATAGCTCGTAATGATTAGCATTGGGTTTTTTCATTTGCTTGCCTTTGATTGCAAAAAGGGAAATGCTAACCTCCACACGGAAGGTCTTTCATTTTATATCCTGAAGTGTTAAGATACGAAAATCAATTCTCATTTTCAAATAGCATTAGTATCCCAACAAGTACCCTGTAATATTTTAGGACTTAACAGATATTTAGAGACATGTATATATATATATATATTTTTTTACTTTTTCTTGGGAATTTTTAATCAAAAGTATTCGAATACGACACCAAATCAGAGACCATCGGAAATATGTTTTGCTTCGTGATTTCCTCCATCCTTCCTATCTTGTTTGCGCACCAAACAAGATAGCAGTTTCATCAAAATAAATCCAGGATACTATAAATCAGAGGTTAGAACTTTCTTGGAATCCAGATTCATAAAGTTTCTCCAATGTGCGAGACTGCTTTCAACCTCGTGACTCAATCAGTAACTGATGAGTATTAATCTATTGCGCTTTCTAACTAAATAGGGTTCTTACCTGGAAAACATGTTTCTGAATTTGATAACAAACATGCCTCATTTATATACCACCATAACTATTGAATAATACACAGGTCCACATTAGTGGAAGCCCAATCTATTTTAGATTGACTGCATTGGCAACAATTTCTTACCCTTCCTCTCACATATGTCTAAGCTAGTTTAGCAGTCAAGTAAAAACTTTTGCTAATTATACCCTTGCGCCTCAAGCAACCTATGCCTGTAAATCAATATGCCATACGTTTTCATACCTACACTTTCTATAACAGTAATAACAACAACACAAAAAGCAACCTGAAATAATCGAAGAAGGATTATAAAATTGTCCTCCATCATCAAAACACTAGAAAGTTTCAAGATTGCAACAGACACTGGTGTGTATTGCATGTCTACATGTGTTCTTGTCTCCTAATGTATAGCGGAGTATTCTGGTACCGTACTTATAGAATCTTTTGCAACGTCAAAGAATTCTCTCAAACACTACAACTCCAGTTTCTTGATTCCCAAAAACAATATTCCGAAAGTCAAATCCACTTGATGTCCCGTTAATTTTAGAGCCAATTTCCGCCCTACACATTTATATCATATATGTCTTTCCATTATTACCTACTCCAGCATTTCAGAGAAGTATAACATATTTTATTCTCGAGAAGAGTGATGAATTTGACATTGCAAACTACCGACCTATCAGCACCAGTTCCAGTATAGCGAGATCATAAAAAGCTGAGAAAAATAAATTATCTGAGTTGCATACCAATAATTACATTATTTACATTTGACGGATATTTGTCCTCATCTTGTTTATTGTTAACGCGACATTTCGGCTGATATACACTCCAGCCTTCATCAGGTGTCTTGGGGAAATTTCGAACCTGGGTTCTCATTCGTAAGGCATTTTCATTTTCGATGTTGTTGTTGTTGTTATTATTATTATTATTACGATTATCATCATTATTATTATTATTATTATTATTAATATCGTTAATGCCTGGAATTGAACTCGGAATCTTGGGGTTAGTAGACCACGCCCATAACCATGACGCCATATGCCCGTGGGCAATTATGGACTGAATTTTAGGGCATATAATCTAATATTTTCATATGTTCATATCTGCACTCGGTCTGCTTAAGAGGTTGTTGTGTCTTAGCATATATGCTGCTTCTTTTAGTTTTCATATTTTCCAGTGGTGTTCTCTATCGATTATTTTAACTTCATCCTACAGGGGGAGGTGGTATCCATTTTTCCATACATGATCAGCTATACCCGATTTATCAATATCTCCTCGTGTCACAGCTCTGCGATGTTCGTCACACCTTATTTTGAAGGGGCGACATGTTTCGCCTTTGTATAACCTTCCACAGCTGCATGGGATGGAGTACGCGCAGTCTTTGGTTATATTCCCTTCTATTGGTGGTTTTAATCTAAGGAGATATTTGCGAAGTGTTGTATTACTCTTAAATACTGTCCTGATGTCATGTGGGCTGCATATATTTTGTATCTTTTCGGAGAGGCCTTTCACATAGAGCAAACAGACTGTGAACAGTTTCACCCTCACTTGTCTTCATAATTGGAGTGGATAGTATGTTTTGGGGGTAGTTGTTGCTTAATAGATTGTTATTGACCTTGACCATTTCTTCATGGTGTGTATCACGATCGCTACCTATATTCTGTGCTCGAAGTTTTAGGCACTGAGCACACCCTCTCTTTACACTCTATGGATGGTGAGAGTTGAAGTTGAGGTATCATCCAGTGAAGGTCGGCTTGCGGTATACGGATGTCCTAAATCCATACCAGGAATGCTAGCTGATTGTCTTTTTCCTTTTCCATTGTGAACTGTATGGATGGCTTTATTGGGTTCACATGATCTAATAATAATAATAATAATAATAATAATAATAATAATAATAATAATAATAATAATAATGATAACATCTAAGAATACCTTAGGAATGAGAATCTAGGTTCGAAATTTCCCCAAGGCACCTGATGAAGACTGGAGGGTATATCAGCCGAAACGTTGTGTTAACAACAAACAAGATGAGGACAAATATCTGTCAAATGTAAATAATGTAAATAATGTACATAATTCCTCATCTCTTGAATATAGAACTGAATTTATTTAAGGTACAGAACTTAGTCAAAAAGAAAGTAATTTCTCCAGACTTCAGCAACGCATTCCACCTATATTTAAACTTTATGTCAAACGTTTCCATAGTAAGGCATGTTGTCCGGTTTCACGGGATATGTATCCCTTCAATTCAATAGATCAAGAGACTGATTATGTTTTAAGGGGGAGTTTGATTGTTTTTATCTGGCAGAAACTGGGTGGAGGCGTTCACATTTGCTCTTTTTTCGTTTTTTGTTTTTTTTTATTTTTAGTTCCAGGCAAACTTTGATGAAAAAGATCTATGGTCAAAAGGTATTTCGGTTATGACCATTCATCCATTTTAATGAGATCGTAAACCTAGTATTATAACACGCAATGTGTAGTTTTATTTTAAATAGTAGTTCGTGAACTGAAGAAGAATTAGCTTCTGTTTCTACCAAGTCAAATGACTAGATAGAAGCTCCTTCATTTCATGATAGAACGATACCGAAGGTGTTAATAATGATGAGAAGGAGGAATGTGGTACGTGCTTGTAATTTGCTGTTTAGATAAGCTTCAACACTTGCAAATAGCAGAATATGCACAGAAAGATAAAGGTTTTGTTTAGCATGAGAACATCTCGTTACACCGATGTAGGCAGACCAATTTATATTAATGTCATTTAGCATCTCCGTAAACTAACGAAATGTGTGGTCTTTATGGAAATTTCATGCAATAAAGCACTATCTAAGCTTTAAAAGTAATTCTCATTTTGTTATCCATCTCTCCATTTTCATTTTATGGATCAATGTGCTTCTTTAGGAACACATTTTCTAATTCCCTTGTTCATATGTTATTTCACTGATCGATTTGAACAACAAAAACAAGTGTGATCAAATTAAATCCATTACTTCGATTTACACGTAAAAGAAATGATCTAGCAGGAGGACGAATACAATAGGGAAAGTTAAACAAAGGAATCCTGACAATCAAAATAGAATGCGTGTTAATAAATTCGTGCCCTGGAAGTCTATAGGCAACATTGGGCTGGGTACGATGATACAGTTTCTCTTTCTCCAGCCTAGATTAATGGCAAAATTTCAGATCATCTGTGTAAGCTAATAAAATATATATCAATGTTACTATAGTTAGTTGACAAATATAACAGTTTTGATTCTACTGTGAGGCATCCTCAACAAGGGACCTATAGCTATGATTGAAAGGATCACCCTCGTCCTAAACTGCCTTATGCTGATCTACCCGAGGAGTATGTTAAGGTAAAACGTACATGTTTGCGAAATCATTAGCGATTAGCACCTTATTTCAACCTGTATACAACTCACCTGAGCAAACAAATGAAATACTCGTAGAACTTAATAGGATCTCCAGTCCATTGCATTAGTTACCAGCAGAGCACCTTAATAAATACCTAGAATATTTCATTCTCATTCTTCAGCTTCTGCTTTCAGATTCCGTTATGATTAACTATCTCCTTCATTTTTCTACGGATGATGTAAGCAACACTAGTAATATGTAATTGTTAATGTAATTGCCATAGCTTGTCCCTAGAAAGCATTTACATCAAAAGAAATCCATGTTAATATAGTGAATGGTTGTTATTTTTTCATTTAGCTTCACGTCAATTTTCATGGAACAGACCGAAAATCAAAGACATTCCAGCTCTGATCATCCAGTCTTTTGTATATCTATGTATATCAACGTAACAATTATTTTGGGTACGATTAAGTAGGCTTTGGGAAGGCGAGGCTGCTGCTTCTACCAAGTTGTGCTATGACATAGAATTATTGTTGTGAACTAGTGGACATTACACTCACATACTGACTAGACTCATTGACAACAATGTTTCATTATCATGGATGTATAATATTTTTGACTGGATTAAAACTCCAGCCATTGATACCTAATTTAGAACCCTATCAGCTCAAGCAGCTTCTACTATTATCATAAACTTCAACTAAAGTAACAACAAGACCACAATACCCAGTCAAATATGTTAGGATATTCTGTTTAGACACAGGAGTTTGGTAGGTGATGAAGTGTATTGTTATTATGATTCTTTGTGTTAAGTTTACTTCTCAGATGAACAAATGTTCAATAAAAGAAATTATCTTTTGTTTGTCTGAAAAGAACCGCGTGATCTTCAGGGAATAATGAATACAAAGTAAGATTATCATTATACAATTTGCATATGTTTAAATATACTTCTTTAAAGAATATCTTTAAACTGTATTTTACTGTTTTAGAACAGTAGACTAAGTGCATTTTTTATAAGATTATATGTCGTTGCGCTTTTTCTATGACTTTTATTCTGTAAATTTACTAAAATGGATATAGTTTTGAAATATATTTCGATCATGAAATTCTAAAGATTGTTTGTTAAATCTTAGAATGAAATTAAGTTCTTTTCCTTCTTTTTATTTTTACACAAAAAGTGGGATACATATTGTTATGCGGTATACACATTGAGACCATCAATATTCTTAAAAGTTAATGTTTGTTTTCCTCGCTTTCGCTACTTCCACGTGGAGATCCAAATTTCCCCTACTTTGAATGCAACAACTGTGCTAACTACGAAATATTCGAGGCCTTTTACAGTCATTCGCATAACAAAGGAAAATGTCAATTTACCGCAAAGCGACGTAGTATTAGCAATGCAACTTTGTGTACTGGAAAGGTGACATTCACACTGTTATTGTATTAGATTGTTCCGAAAATACTGACCGGATTCAGAAACAATTTTATTCTGGAAAAATTAACAATAGAAATGTTTTGATTAATTAAAGTATGAGCCGAGAACATCTATGCACCTCTGCCATTGATCAACGAGACTATTTATGCATCGTTGATTAAACTTAATGACTTTGATGCTAAGAAATGTTTGAAAGCTGATTCCACCTCTGGTTTGGACCTGAAAGTTTTATCGCTTAAAAACCTGTTTAAATGCTTTTAAAAATTGTGGTCAGTGGGTGAAAGATCCGGATAATATGAAGGATGCGTTAAAGTCTCGTATCCCAAGTTTGTGAGTTTCGGCAGTGACATGTGGCTTTGCATTATCGTGGGGCAGATTTGAGCTACGCCGATTCACCAATGCAGGTCTCATTTTTTGCAAGTGAGCATGCATTTCAGCGAGTTGATTGCAGTAAACCTATGCTGTAATGCTCTGATTGGTTTCCAGAAAGCTGTAAATGACAACACCAATTGCAGACACCAAAATCTTTTGCTGATGCAACTTTGGCTTTGGGAAATGTTTGGGGGACTCGTCACAATCAAGCCATTGACGTTCTCATTTACAGTTATCATAAAGGATCCACTTTTTGTAACAAGTGATTATTCGCCAAGAAAATGATCATTGGTGTTTCGCAGAAAGAGCATCGAGCACACTACAAAACACCGAACTTTTTGATTTTCACTGAGTTCATGCGGTGCCCATTTATCGAGCTTTTTCACTTTACCAATTTCTGTAGATTGTGTGAAACAGTTGCAATTCCGAAACCAAATGAATGGGACATTTCTCTGACGCTTTGACGTGGGTTTTGTTCTACAATTGCTTTCAATTGTTCATTGTCAAGACTTGCATGACCCTTTTCTACCTTCTTCATCTCCAAGGCTCTCATCACCATTACGGAATTTCTGAAACCACCTTCCAACTGCACAATCAATTGTGGACCCCTCTCCCCATGCCCTGTTGATATTGGCAGCGGTTCGGGAGCCATTGTGACCAAGCTTGAGTTCATGCAAGAAAAGTAAGCAAAAGTCCTTTTATGTCATGTTCATAATTAAGGGCGCCGATGTTTCAAGAATGTTTCCTGTTTGAAATAAGTAGAAGATTATTAAAGCGCATACATCAATTATTAAGTTTGTCGAAATTCACCTAAAATATAAAAATACTATGATATAATTGCGTTTCAAAACACAACACCTGGGGCGGCCATTACTTTCAGAACAACCTAATAGTTAGCTAAACTTGAGCGAGTATAAGTGTCTGAGTTTCATTGTTGAAAGAAATTCTTGCTAAAAGTTTAGTTCGGTTAATGACGAGAAATGAAGATAAGTTTTAGTCTGTGAATTTCTTAAACACTTCTTTACTGCAATGTTACGCATACCTCTTTTGTAGATGATCTTGTTTATTTCTATTACAACACTGTTGGAACGGTCGCTAACTCTGTAAACTATGTCACAGTTATGCAATTCTTCTCAAGATATTGTTCAGATACTTTATATTTCACTAAACGTTATGTTTCATTTAAAACGTGACATGAGCATTGAGTAATTAACTGTTCCTTGAGACCTTTCGAAGCTACATATAACAGTAAAGTCTTGTCTGCTTCTGACTGCCAGCATCTGCGTGTTGCTGTTTATATTGTACAAGCAACTGTTATCCGCGTTACCTCTGTTTTTTTTTAACTCTTTTATAAATAATACCGTTTTGTTTTTTAACAAACACGTTAGGGCCGAACATGTTAAAGTGATCTTTTTAAAACGTAGTTAAAACGGAAATACCAAGTGGAAAGACGGAAGGACGTTACTCTCTAAGCATAGACTTGAATGGACTGTTTACAGGAGTGTGCTTCGCCAATATAAGATATTGTTCAGATAATGGATATAAAGCTACATAGGTTCCCAGTAGTTGTCTAAAACTGGGGAGCGGTTTAGGTATACTAATCAAAAACATGAGAGGTGTATCCAACAGATTTTCACAGACTACGGCAGCGAATTATGTTTATCTCATCGCCCCACCACAACCACCACCACCACCACGTCCACCACCACCCAGTTCAGGATTACTTCGTGAGATGTGTCTCTATTAAAAAGCTTCGTAAATCTCCACATTAGCTCCACTAAAAATATTATAAACTCCTTTAGTATTTGTAGCATTATAAAACCATAATATTTTAGTGGGAATAAAACAAAGTGAAATAAAGTGTTTAGTTCTCTTTCATCAAAGATAAATTATACAGTGTGATGAAAATTTTCTGAAAGTAAATAATTAATAATTCAATTAATTATACGATAATATAAATAATTAAATCTCATTAAATTAGTGTACTAATGATTTCTTTTAATGTAATAATAAAATATAAATTGCCGTTTGTATGCCATACTTGTTCGATGCAAATGAAACTTGGGAAAATAAGTGTAGTCATAACCATGTTCTATAGACGTTCGCTTTGCATCACACTGGGTGGCATCTAGGGCCTTCGAATACGTTGAGTGAAAAAGTCGGAATCTACTAGGAAGGCGAGTATCGTGTATATGTTTGCGGGTGTGTGTATGTGCCTATGTATGCATGTATATATGTATGTATGTATGTATGTATATGTACGTTTGAGAGACAAAGAGAGAGAGAGAGAGTATGTGTGTGTGTGTGTGTGTGTGTGTGTGTGTGTGTGTGTGTGTGTGTGTGTGATAAGAACATTACCATTCCACATAGTACCGTACATCGAATCGTGCTTCACTGGTTCCAATAGTAGGGTTGCTTTTCTATGATAAGAGTCTGCTAGTCGTTCGTTCACCCTTACTCAAATTCGAAGCCCTCAGTGCTGTCACCTACCACGCTTCTCAAAGTGCAATATAATATTTAGAAAGAGAAACAGAAACAGAAGACGAAAGTATTTACTTCCGTTTCTTCTCCAATAATTTATATATCGGTCTTGAAAGAATTAAAGGTAAATTTGACCTTAGCTGGCTTTCAACTACAATCGCCAGAGAACGCGAACAAATGCCACAAGGCATCCGATGTTCTAACGAATTTAACATAAAGTGCGAACTGCATTGGGTAATTAAGCGAGAAGTTATAACGTAATGCCTGACATAATAAATTCTTAATTTCTTGAAGTTTCTCTTTGATACTTTGAGATGAAATAGCTTAAAGGCAATTGTTCTCGACTCTAAAATAGAGAAACAGATTTCAAGAAATTTAGAGTAACTTCTTGCTTGGTTTAGGCTAGGGAAGAAATTAGAGTCTAATCTTCTGAATCAAGAGACAGCTAAGGATATAATATTTCAGGCAATTATGGCAAAGAACTGTTATAGGCTTTCAGTATAGCAAAATCGTAACTTGGCATCTAGATCAGCATTTTTGAATGTTTGCACATGTAAAACAAGTTTATTCAAGCCTTGGCCGAAGGTAATTTGAATAATTAGAATTAAAGTTAGTTGAGAAAAATAACTCGATAGTATGAATTTGAATAATAAAGTAATAGGTGTATCGGATAAAAGGTGTATCATGCTGCAGTGGTACCTGTCAATAGATCTTATTAATGGAGAGTATCTAGCAACGGCCACTAGTCCAGTGAGGCTTCACTTCATGATAATATTATCATCTTTGCTAAGTTTACGGGAGGTATATATTGGTATAACTTTTCTGTGGACTACAGAGTGATAATCTACCAATTTATGGCTGACGTAAGCTAGTCCTGCACTGCTTGATTTATACGGTAGTTTATCAGGACGTGAATGATTTTATATATGTTTGAATGTAGGTATACGAACACATACACATATTTCTATATAGATACATAGATATGCATATGCGCAGTCATATATATAGTTATATACATATATACTTATATATACATACACACACACACACACACACACACACACACACACACACACACATATATATATATATATATATATACATAGAAATCAAGAAGTGAAGGACAACCTTACACCAGCAATTACTTGGCAAGATAATCACTATACATACTACAGAAAGGTTATACAAGGGCGTTAAACACACACGAACGCACGCACATATATCTTATATGTATATACATATAAGATATACGTGCGTGCGTTCGTGTGTGTTTAACTAGGAAAGGAAAAGGATCGCAATCTAAAGTCGTTTTACAGGTAAAAGTAGTTTTACCTGTAAACTTTTTACCATTATAAGTGGAGCATCTTTTAAAGCATTTCATATATAATAAACTACAGAATTTGGTTAATTGAAGGAAGATTTACGCAGAAAAGTGGATGAGTGTTCAAATACACAACGTTGTAGATAAGTCAAACGAAATATTAAACTATATATATAACATAAATTTATAAACTATAAGACATAAAAATGTAAGAATATTTCTGAAAAATAAACATTACTTGGAAACAATTAAAAATATATCATTATGTTTTAATTAAAATACGTAAACTCACAAATGTCAATTTGTGTAACATATTCTTCAACTGAAATATTCAACGTCTTAGACAATTCTAAAGAATCCGGCCATAGATATAAAATTAATATTAAAATTCCATATTAAAAATGTTAAGTTTATTAAAGGGTTATGAGCAGTAGAATTATTAGTATTTGTGAGAAGGGAATACTTCTGCATAACAAAATGTTTCCTGGTTTTCAGTAGTGTTACTTACAAATTGAAACCGCTTCCACATCTTTCAGCAAGTTTTATATTTCGTCATATATGGTATACAGGTTAGAATTTCTAAGTGCTCGAAAACAGGCATACATCTGCAAGCCATTTCAGGAATGTGGTTAAGAAAAGGCCATGTAAACAATATTTCATATCCTCCAAATTAAGATAGAACTATTGCAATGGGACACATGTACGGCACTATAAATTTATTTCTAATTAAGTTCATTATATATTTTTATATTCTTAAAGTCCTATTCCATATTTTTTTAAAAAAGGGGAAAAATGTTTCAGATAGTTTTGAAATGTGTGGGTATGCTGTTTGTAAAGAAATTGCATTTTACCTAGTAGAGGATTTTGATAATTTATGCATGAACAGTTCCTTTACATGTACATCAACGGCTGAAATAACATTTATTCGGAAATGTACAAAAAAGAATGAAAATAAAATTTGACAGGGGTAAAGAAACCATCTAATTTACTTAGGTTGCCGTTCGAGAGAGTCTATGCAAAATCAGACACACTGAAATAGGGAACAAATCTAATTACCAGGAAGTTCCGGCGAGTCAAAGAGATGATGCAATTGTCTACAGAATGATTAAGGCATAGCCAACTAGTATTCGCTCGTGAAACAAGTGTAAATGTAATGTTATTTATGCTATAATAAAAATATAAACTGACGTTCTTGTTTTAATCTGGGTTTGCCTATACACTCTTTATTTATTCATATATATATATATATACATATATAATAGCAAACGGAAATAAACGAGCAAATTGTTAATATCCGATTGAAAATTGGATGTACATGGATGTACATGGTATTGTAAGCATTGGTTAACCGTTATGCTGCCTACACATGTATGTTGCCTACATATGTATGTATGTATGTGTGTATGCATGCATGCATGCAAGCATGTATGTATATACATATGCATGCATGTATATGTATATTGTACAATATACTTCATTGAAGCTAGCTTCAGGGCAAAAGATTAGTAATACTGGCCCTTTAAGTATCATATATTCAAATGCATTTTTCGAATAAATGTATTGTGATGTGTGGCTTAATGGTTCTTTTAACGATTACTACTAAAACATTAATGATTAAAACAGAACAAATTTCGAGCTAAGTAGTAAATATTCAATTCCTAAAAAATCTATATATTTCTGTACGTTTGCCTCCAGAGTAAAGGTAGCGATGTTGCTGACGATAGTCATTATGTGAACGAGGATGAGAATTAATGGTGATGGTGCTCTGGTTGTGGTGATGCAAGAACTGACGGTGAAAATCATTCTTCTCTTTTGAATGAATTTTATTGCTGCAACAATTATATTTTCTATTAGTAGCAATTCATCATGTACATGCATTCATACATATATACATATATGCACAGATGAAGGCGTACATATACTTAAATATACGTCTGTTTGTGTACATATGAGTGTATATATATTTATAAATGTATATGTATGTGTTTGTGTATAAACGTATATTATTTGTACATGTACGTATGCATGCGCGTATACTTAACTCTTTTACCAGTTTAATAAAATTGACTGAATTCTTAACTGTAAGCTTGCTGTAACGCCTGGCTACGGGCACACCACAGTCTATGTGTCGGTGCGTGTCGCCCTGGCTCTGTTTGTATGTACGGTTGTATGTGGGTGGATGTAAATAGAAATAGATAGATAGATAGATAGATAGATAGATAGATAGATAGATAGATAGACAGACAGACAGACAGACAGTTAGGCAGACAGACAGGCAGACAGATAGACAGACAGACAATGTTTCAAAAGTGGGATGCAAAATTTAGGTTGTATGTCTAGGGTGAGTTGAACAGAAGTTTATCTTCAGAGAAGATACCACTCCTTATATAGTTCGGTCCTAAACTCTATGTATGGTGGAGCGGGCCGCATCCAGAGGGCTACCCCTCTGTTAGCAAAATGTGTATTACTATCAACATTGCAACCTCTACTTTCTTGGGTCATGAAGGTTCACCAGAAACGAGATACCTTAGATCTTGTAAGCAAATTTCGACCTTAGACACCAGTGAAATTTACGATAAATTATACCTTCTAAGACTCACTTTCACACCTCCTTGATGTGAGAACCAGGTCAAGAATATGTAGATATAAATAGGAGCGGTACTGAAAAGTTCTTGGCTTTGGGTAAAATAAATGGGCCTCCAACTAGGCCTTTCGAGATACCCTTTAAGCCAGAAACTTTTCAGCATCCGCCTCATACATTGTGCCTCAAATTCTTCATATCAGTGAGTGTTGATCATAGTGTAAATCCTCTTTCCTCAATTTACACTTATATTCCCTTGTCTTCCTACGAAGAACGTCGTCTTCAGTTACTTCCGTTGTAATGTGTTGATAACCAGGACCATCTCCATAAACTTGAAAGCATTCCTGAAAACTATCAACATTTGCATATAGCAAGGGAGAAATATGCTCCTCGTTTAACTTGAAAACCATGAAGCAGTGTTGATACCCCTGGAAAACCATGATCGAAGTTAGTTTCAACTTTCATTGTAAACCTGTGATAAAATAAATACTTTCATATCTAATAAGTATATGTTTTAAATTTTCCAAATGGCACATCGTATGACGAGACGAGTTTGGAATATTTAACGCAGGTTTTTTTTTCTTTCATTTTACGATGCTGTGCGTTTTTTTTTTTTTTTGCTTTTTTTCTTTTTGACGCGCCACTGCCGCTTGCCACGTACCTTAAGTTTAAGTCCCATATATTTCATGAAAGTTTCATTTGCAAATTTCCAGCCAGCAACTTCTCTGTCTCTCTGTCTGTCTGTCTATCTAAATTCTTATGTCTTAAAATCGCACGAACAATTATATAAGTCTTTCAATTAATTATCAAACACTTACGTTGTACTTCTTGTTTCCTTTATTTCACTATGTTATGTGATTGCTTTTTCTTGCTTCTGTTTTACACCTCTTTTTCGTCATATTGCTTTATGGAACAATTCTCCCGCTCTCTCTCTCTCTCTCTCTCTCTCCCTCCCTCTTTCAAAAGCAACTTTCTATTAAATTCAAAATCCTTTAAATAGATGTATATTAGTTACAGGTAATTGCTTATAAATTATCAGCGTATTTTTATAAAATAGGACTTGTGATTTCACAATATAGTTTTAGTACTAGGAAAATGAAATTAAAATTTAAAATATGCTTATTTTAATGACATTTTTTTCTTAGTTCGATCATACAGTTGCTTAATTTGCTCTTCCCTTCTGTTTGTCTGTTTCTCTTGCTCATTTTTACATAACTCATGTTCACAACAAGATTTAGCATATACTAATTGACAGAATTTAGGTGAAATTTTGCAAGAATTTTAAAAGAGCCAAAATTTTCGGTAATGTAATTCTCAGAATTTAACAATCTAAAATATAATTTGGTGGATACTCTATGAATTGCATTATTCTCTCTGAATCACCTAGACAGAAATTGTTCAGTCAACGACCTGAAATTTTGTTCAGGAATTTTATAGTTGAATTTTTCAAACAATCTCATTGCTATTTTGTTGTACTAGGAACATTTGATTTTAATTTGAATTGAAATAAAGTGAGTTTATTCACAAACTTTTCATCAAGTGAAACATTTAATCTTCCAAACCTTGAACATTAATTTAAATACAAAGGTTACCCTGAAATGAAAGCGATAAATGTACTGTGTGAAGCAAAATCATTTAGCTGGCTAAAATTGAGGCCCCTACATTTTCGTTTCCAAAACTAGTTTGATTTTACTCAAACATTTTAACAAAGCTTTGAAGTATTTAGCACGACAGAATCATTGTACTCTTCTAAATTGGTATTGACTTATTTGCTTTGAAATAAAAGTAAATTTCATTCACGTTTATGTAAAGACGAGCTTCTATTAAGTTATCTATCTTTCTCACAATACTCAACATCTCCTCGAAATCTGCAAGGCATACCTTTGTACACAGTAGTTCATGGTGAACGATGTAAAGGAGAGACATAAGGAAATGACCAGCATCTTCCTTACATTGTTTATAAAAATCAATATTTCGACCAACCATATAACAGGCACCAACTCCCATGCAGGAGACTTGTTGACGAATGTATTTGATTTTCACAAAACATTTTAACATCACAGACGATAATATCATTTCCTATGAAGTTTCGAGGCAACTTTCATAACTAAATTAAATCGGTATCAACGGAATCGCCAGAAAATATCAGTCAATAATTGCTAATCAATCTTATGTCATAGTTTCAAAAACTTCAACAAATCAAATAGAAAGTAGTCGCAAACGCTTAAGTGTTCTTGAATTTCGTTCTGTTTTGGCATTAATTTTAATAACTCTTGTCTTTGAGCAGTATTTCAACTTACTACTAACAATATCCACACACTTAATATGAATCATAAAATATAAATGATGCGCTTTTAGTAAAAGCTCATCTCATAATCTCAAAAATACCTAGTGGCTTTTTCATTGATTGGAGGTTTCACTTCGAGGTCTTCAGCAATCTCTTTTGGAGTCGTTAGCGCCTAGTGAAAAACGAGGTTTGTCTTTTTGCAAATTCATATTACATTTACCTTTTCAGGAATATACAAGAAATACACAAAGAGCTTAATAACATATATTAACAACTAACGTCAATTGTGTTCAACAATCCTGAAAATTTTGTGAACTTTTGACATTAGACCATACGTGCCAAATGGCAGATATATTTGAAAATGTGTCTGTTGGTTTATACTGTATATAATGTATACGATAATGAATATAGCATAGGCTGCCTGTCTCATGCTGTATATGTTAAAAAATGCGAATAAATTGTGTTGTAAGTAAAGATTTTAAACAAGATCCCATGTTTGATTCCAGTGTGCGATATTTCTGTTAAGATGGATGACCCAATGTTTGCTAAGGAAATTGTGTTAGTACAAACTATTATATTGCCTGCTCTTATTCACACACACACACACACACACACACACACACACACACACACACACAAACTCACGCATTCTGGGACGTTGAACATTCTATAGAAATACGTTGTAAATAAGTGTTGTTATATTTGATAACCTCAACTATCGTATAAGTCTGTTTTTCTATTACACAGGAAAACTAACCAAACAGAAATTAGTGATAGAGAAACGAATTTTAGCAGCCTAAAATCTTAATTAAAAGATGTTTATTCGTTTACTTTCATTTTCCAGAGACTTCATAAAAGTCGATTTTAACTCAGCTTCCAAGTGCGGAAAAAGGATCATTGACTACAGGCTTTATTTATTCGGAGAAATGATGAATCCATTAAGAATATTATGTGAATTAGCCAGTTATACAAGAAAGGAGATTGTTTATTTGTAGGAATATGCCTTACGTTGATGTATTTGAGCTTAAGTTGTAAAGTTGCAATACGTTATAACTAATTTCATTACCTAGAATACAAATAGACTGAGTCTAAAATCAACATTTATCGTTATTCAATGTCATATTAGATCTATGGGTAAATATTAAGAATTTTGATAAATGTTTGTTAATTTCCTGTTTTATATAATATTAGTTCTAAGCACATATGTTGATGTTATGCAGATAGACGTACGTACCTATCATTTCCTTTCCAAAAGTATAATTTCTTGCAGATCCTTTGAAACACGTCACGTTTTGTACGCCTCGAAACTAAGACGTTTAAACGGAAACAGTTGACCGTTTGTCTCAAAACAAAAAAGGGATAACTATTTCAACATAATAATGCTATACGACACAGTGGTGTGCGCTGCGTAATCAACGTAATTATCTCGTAAGAAGAGATATTAACAAAGGCAATCATCTAATTATTTGAATTTATGAATGTTTATTGTTCCTTGCACTGGGTTTGTTTATAGAGCTAATACTTTTCAGAGTTAAAAAATGTGCTGTGTTATAATGGGCATTGACAGTGGGCTGTAAACGAAAATAGAATGCCTAAACATGCTTTAATTCACTTGTCTAGTTATAGATGAATCATTAATTGGCAGTTTAGCCAATATATTTTGATGGTGAATATGATGGAAAGCTTTGATATTATCAGGAACAACTATATCTCTTACCTTGATATTTATGAAGACAATATGAAATGCATTTGCGACGTGCAACGCAAAATACCGTTATTTGCCTTTGTGAAACTTCTACTGTTCATCGTTGATTTGCAGAAAGATGTGAAATGGGATAGCTGATAATATATGATAATAAATACTGCATACGTTTCGATTAACGCCAAACACAATAAATAAGAATGAAGTTATGTTAGGAGAGAAGGGTCCAATTAGTAACATCACACTTCACTTTCAAGGCGAAAAGAATGATATGTCAAAATGATGTATGTAATAAAAAAATATATCGTATCAAAAATATTTACTCATATCATTACTTCAATCTTCTTAAAGTTTTTTCTTTGAAAATTTTTCCAGCTATATTCAGGTGGAAACAAATGCTACCAGAAGTTAATTATATATAAACAAAAAAAGATCAAAACGTTTCGTGAAGAGACTAATAGAATGAATCATCTTTATCTCTCTATGACAAATTTTTATGTTATATTCCTTAAAATTGTATTTAGATGTGTCTATAAATGTCAGTGTTTTGAAATACTATAAATACAAAAATAGTGGGAAAGTAATTATCGAATAAAAATTTTGACAGATGCTTATTCTTTGATATTTTTCTGTCAACTAGGAAAGAATTATTGAGAGATTGGCCAATTTCAAAACTAAATTATTTGTTGATAATTTAAATATAAAACATTAATCAAAATCAAATTATTGTATCTTTCTCGTAAATAAAAAACAGAAAATGTAGCTAGGGTTGATCTCTTCAGAAATTTACATAGCTCTTTAATAAAGCAAGACCCGTCTTTAAAATGTTCCTTAATGTCATTTATATTAAGTAAGCTCCACTATCTTGGAAAATGAGATTTATTAATATTATCTTTTTTTTTTTTTACTTAAGAAAGTTTATAGAGATTCAGATGTTAACATATTTTATATATATTTGTAGTTATCTTATGAAACAAATTCCGTAAAACCGTACATAATTTGAAAATATTTGCGATAATAAGCGAAAGCGCAAGAATTTCTCAAGTAATATATCAGTAGTCTCATAAATATTTGAAAGGTATTTAAATATTACGAAATTTATTGCCTGATTAAATTCGAAACATTATAAAATAAATTTAACTACGTGTTACTTGGAAACGCGCTGGCAGTTGTAAGAAAACACTTACAGTAAAGGCAAATGAAGGAAAATCCGGTATGAAGTGGTGAAATCTCGCCTCAGAAAATGAATGAGATAATGCTTTTCTCTATACTGTCACACATATTGTTTAAATAAATGTGAGCTAAAAGAAATTGAATTGAGAGGTAATAATGTTTATAATAATTGCTTTCATGAACAGACTGTGGCAGGCAATTTATGGTGCTTATAGTCCCATTTGGAGTGACTACTTTAGTCCAGTTTAGAGTTTAAATATCTGAAGATAGTTTGCCATACGTTTATAACATAGTCGCAGATACTCCGTTGCCTATAGCGAAAAATTACTAATAATTTAGCTGTGTATAAATGAATTGTCTTCCGTTAGTGCCCATTTTAATGTCTCTTTGAAGAAGTTAGGAAAAACGATATATTTCAATTTGCTTTGCTTTTGTTGTTTTTTTTCTTCTACAGATGTGCAACTATTTGAGGAAGAAATAAGTAATATGTCTAGCGCGTTGTTTGCAAAACTTAAGACATTTTAGACTATTATCCTCAGTGAGGAATACGTAGAAAACAAGATGTAGTACAGATTAACTAAGCGTCATATTGTAAAGTAGCTCTTATATGACAGCAGATTTAATTCACAACTGCGACTATATTATTTATTCCATTAATGTCTGTGACGTACGAATGAGCGTGATAACTTTCATTTTTCTAATCCAAAACAAAAGGTTTTATCATTTATTAATGCAAGCACCTAATGTCAAAAATGTTGTTGAGATTCGAATTACTTATATGTGACGGATGTATTCATACAGATGCAAGTTTACAATATATTTTTCAAACTTATATCCTCTTTATAGCTTAATTAGTGGATGTAGAAGAAAAACAGGGGCCATGGCTTCGCAGGCTATAGCTGTCCTTTCATAGATTAGAGGGATTAGTATCAATAACGCTACGCTTCAATTTTAGTATGTGAATTTCTGCAACAAATGAGAAAGAAAAATTTGAGTCGACACTCTTGCGAGAAAAGACTGGCCA
>NC_142939.1:32937390-32942390 GCF_046866305.1 Octopus bimaculoides
GATTGTGTATAGAGGAATATATTATTTTGTTTAAAAGAGTTCCAACACTGTCTGTTTTTTATGTTTTGTTTATATTCCTTGTGGTATTTCATATTTTCTATACCTTGTGGTATTTCATCATGGCCGGTATGACACACTTTAACAGACTGTCATATATATATATATATATACATTATTTATATTGTTATTTAACTGAATGCCACGCATCCATTTCCAAGTAAATTTATCTTAACCTTTTCTAATGCGACTCTACTCTATACTGTTTTATCCCCATCCTATCTAATTCTATTTTTCTCCCTTTCACCGTTTTCTATCTGTTTCTGCTCTGTCTCTGTATCTGTCTATCTCTTTCTCTTTTTCTCTCCCGTTGCTCGCACCTGACCATCGTCCACCTTTCTTTTCCTCACGTGACCATCTTTCTTTTCTGCACGAACCTTCTAAGGACTGGACGTGTCTTATCTCTGTCTTCTATCTTTTCTCTTTTCAAAGAAAATATTTCTCTCATCGCTCACTATTTTCACCTCGTTCAGGCCTAACAGCCCTCCATATTTGTTTTCGTTCGGTTTCCCTGTATGTCTCCACTGTCCTGCTTTTGTTCCTAACTTTGACCCTCCTTAAATCCAACATTTTATTTTGGTATTTATGGGAACAACTGTCTTTGAAGACTCATATTGTCGTTGATTGCTCGAAATGGGGAGCAGAAAGTCAGGAGACAACGGATGAAGTGTCACTCTTTTTATTCTTAGCATTACTTGTCTTTCTTTTTTTACTTTTTACGTATTTCATTCATTAGACTGTGGCCATACCGAAACACCGCCTTGAAAAATATTTTTTGAATAAATCTACCCCAGTGTTTATTTTCGTTTTCAAGCCTGGTACTTATTCTGTGGTACTCGTTTTGCCGAATCGTTAAGTTACGGGGACGTAAACAAACCAACAACGGTTGTCAAGCTGTGGTGGAGGGCAAACATAGACACAGACATAAACACACACACACACTCGTATGTATGTATGTATGTATGTATGTATGTATGTATGTAGGAGTGGAGGCGCAATGGTCCGGTTGTTAGGGCAGTGGACTCGCGGTCATAGGATCACGGTTTCGATTCCCAGAGCGGGCGTTGTGAGTGTTTATTGACTGAAATCACCGAAAAGCTCCACAAGGCTCCGGCAGGGGATGGTGGTGAACCCTGCTGAACTATTTTACCACAATTTTCTCTCACGCTTACTTCCTATTTCTGTTCTACCCGTAATTCAAAGGGCCAGCCTTGTCACACTGTGTCACACTGAATATTCCCGAGAACTACATTAAGGGTACACGTGTTTGTGGAGTGCTCAGCCACTTGCACATTAATTTCACGAGCAGGCTGTTCCGTTGGTCGGATCAACCGGAACCCTCGTCATCGTAAGCCACGGAGTGCCAACATGTATGTATGATATTAACATATGTATATATATATTTACATAGAACATAAAAATACAGAATACAACACAATTTCTTAACTAGATATCTGTTTCAGAAACTCGCAGTTAACCAATAATCGTAATAATCATAATCTGCAGATGGAATGTGCAAAAATTCTTGGGCATGCAACCAGTAAACAGTCACACGGAGATATTACAATAAGTCCGATTCCGCTCAGCTAGTGAAGGTTGGCAAAAGTGGTTCATATAGTAGTGCCAGAAATATTAACGTCTGGAGGAAGGAAGAGGGGAGGAAAACAAGAATGACAGGTAAGAAGTGGGAGGATGATATTTAAGATATAGGAAGGAAGGAACAGGTAGAAAAGAAGAAAGGAGGGGGATTTCTACGACATAGGGGGAATGAACAGAAGTAGAACGGAAGAAATAGAAAGAGTATGACAGATGGGAGAGTTAAAGTCAGGGTGATGGAGGTTACTGGTGGTCAAGGGAATCTTCCTAAACGGTCAGTAAATGAGTTAGGGATGGCAACCAGACAGACACAATGGAAGAGATAAGCTGTGCAGAAAAAGGTTGGGATGAGGGCAGTAGAAGTGGAAGGTATGTTAGGTAAGGAGAAAATGGTACAAAGTGAAAGGAGAAAGGAGAAAGAAAATGCTGCTGGCATTGCTAATAAGTAAAGATGTTAAACACAAGTAGGAGATATCATAATGAATTTACATAATGGGCAAATGTGGTATAAAAGTTCTACAACGAGAAGATTACTCCTGATAACGAGGTGTTATGAAGGAGAAGATTCCCTACAGCATAAATTACAAACAAGGGTGTTACTATTTTACGACGAAGCCCCACAAACTATGAAACACGTTAAGGTAGAGAGAATAATCTGGGATTTGAGGTGGTGTATATATATGAAGGTAAATGGGCCTAAAACTTTGGGTTTTGCAATCGTCGTCGAGGCCATTATGCGATGACCGACTTTGTACTAGAGCACCGCGGCGAGTAAAGAAACCGCGGAGTCAAACCCGGCGGAAGCTGGCTGTTAGTGCATTAACCTCACGAACGGGCATTGCAGATATTTCACATGGGCAATGGTCAGTGATTTTCTTCCTCAGCCACGACTGAGAGGTCATCATATGTGTGAGTGAGTGTGTGTGTGCGTGCGTGCATGTGTGTGCGTGCGTGCATGTGTGCGCGTGTGTTTGTGTGTATTTGTGTGTGTGTGTGTGTGTGTGTGTCAGTGTCCGTGTCCGTGTCCGGGTCTGTGTGTGTGCGTGTATATGTGTGTGTGTGTCTGTGTGCGTGCAAGTGTGTGTGTGTGCGTGTGTGTGTGTGTGTGTGTGTGTGTGTGTGTGTGTGTGTGTGTGTGTGTGTGTGTGTGTGTAAGTGCCCAAATAACTGTTTTGGGTTTTGAACCCCGCTTGTGTTCTGCGTTTATATATACGCCACACCTAGAACTTATTCGGAATTGAATCTACAGTTAATTTTTCATCTGTTACTATGTATATATCTATGTCTAACTGTACATACTCATACATACATACATACATACATACATACATGCATATATATATATGGTGGTTGTCTACTCCTCACACAGAGTTTGACCACCTCCTGCACCTAGACCTTAGCCCTTTCATGGCGTCTGATGTGGCTTTTTAAACCAGACAATGTTTTGAAAAAACACCCACACAGATTGCACCTCTGATTTCCACTACCAATACCTGCAAATATATATATATATATACACATATATCAGGCATGTGCCGTCAGTAATTACTTAGGGTAGGCAGTTGGTGACTTTATAGTGAAAAACACACGCAAAAAATAATAAGCGAAACACAGGCGTACGATTGAGTTGAAGGCAGATTTACTCCTGCCTTTATAACACCTAAAGAAAAAGGTGGTGTAGGAGTCTACACAGCAGTAGTAAGAGTAGCTTAAATACTGAGATTGAAAGGCAGGGGTGAATTATGCCTACATAATCTGCAAAAAGAAAACAAAACAAAATATTTTGCATTTTACGCATAGTAATCAAAGTAACTTTAATAGACTTATTGAATTAGGTGCATATTTTGCCATAAAAGGAAAATATTGCTCTGTCGATCTATGTTATCAAAGGTAGGCACTGCCTCCCCTACCTACCTAGGTGGAACGTGCCTGATATATATATATATATATATATATATATATATATATATATATATATATATATATATATATATATATATATATATCGATAGATGCGTGTATATATATATATATATATATATATATACATAAGACAATGAATAGTTGATTTAACTTATTGTGCTTTTGATGCTAAGTTCTCAGCCATTCGTGGCGTCCTACATGTCGATATACTTAAAATTGTAATGATTCCTGTAAATGATCTATATTTGTGCGCCCACGCGCGTGCGTATGTGTAAATGTGTGTGTAGATAGATATATAAATATGCACAAGCACATATGAAACCCACACGCACATATGACACCCACATTATCAAGATGCAGATACACAAAATTTGAATATGAGTAAAGGGAACTACTTTATATTTCTAAATATCATTTTAAGTAGTTATGATGCAAGCATTAAAAACAAAGAGTTAATTCACCTGATCTGAATATTTATTTCTATGTGATTAAATATTAGGAAAGACTTAAATGTAGTTTAGACAGCTCTTTTATTTTTATCACTGAAACATATTAATGCTTCTTTCAATATATAGATGTGTAATTTATTCAAAATTATATTATTATACACATATGTATTCACACACCAAAGAAGATAGATGTATGTATGTATGTATGTATGTATGTATGAGAGTGGCTGCATGACTTCCTGAATGGTAGAAGTCAGACAGTTGCAGCCAATGGAGAACTATCTAGGGAAACAGAAATATTGAGCGGTGTTCCACAGGGAACTGTTCTGGGGCCACTACTGTTCATAGTGGCCCTTCTGGACATGCCCACGGTCACGCGGAGAGCCACTGTCACTAGCTATGCTGATGACACAAAGATATCTCAGGCAATAAAGAATCCTGATGATATTGTAAGCCTGCAGAATGACCTAAATGCAATATATGAGTGGGCAGAGCAAAATAATATGCAGTTCAATGCAAAAAAATTTCAAGTACTGCGCTACAAGACCACAAGCACCTCCCAACTGGCATACACAGGGCCTGGAGGTACTGCAATCCCAGAACAACAAACAGTTAGAGATCTGGGCATCAACATGTGTAGTGATGCATCATTTCACATGCACATTATCAAGTTGACAGCAAGGTGCAGACAACTGGCGGGGTGGATACTGAGGACTTTCCGTACAAGGGATCAAAAAGTCATGTTGATTCTATGGAAGACATTTGTTCTGAGCCGCCTAGACTATTGCTCTCAGTTGTGCTCACCACACAGTGTTAAGCGGACAGCAGAACTCGAGGCAATTCAGCGGCACTATACAAAAAAGATCGCCACAGTCCAACAGATGAACTACAGGGAGCGACTGAAGGCACTAGGTCTCTACTCCCTGGAGCGCAGGCGGGAGAGATATGTAATAATATACATATGGAAAATACTGG